>NC_142523.1:9547923-9635423 GCF_964205215.1 Stylophora pistillata
TGAAAAGCTTATATCTTTTGTTTGTGATCATTTTCCTAATTCTCCTGACATTTATGTGTGATACAGGGATGATATTGTATGGAGAAAATAGATGTTAGTCTGACTCTTGGGGATAAAGGGTTGAGATGAATTTTGAACTGAAACCAAAAATGTTCTGTAACATGTCTTACCAAAGCCAGTCCCTGATACAACCAAAACAGAACGTGTGTGCGCAAGGCAAAGTGTGTGCCAATACCATGAGTTCACGACAGATACAGCAAAGTAACTCCTCATTTAAAACTTTCAGGCACTTCTTTGTTCTGCTGTCATCTACCAGTTAAAAGGGAAATTTAACATGAGCCCTGTTAATGCCATAAACAATTCTCCCTGTGTGTTATTTTAGAGGAATACTTGGCATTTTGGATGGAGAATATAGCATTCTATCAGAACTGAGGGGAGAATTTAACATGAGCCCTGGCTAAACAACTACTAATATATATATCTTATAATCAAGCGCGAGGGCCATACTGGGAGAATATTGGCCCGAGGTCTTGACAGTACCGACCGAGCGCAGCGAGGTCCGTACAAAAAAGACAGAGGGCCGATATTCTTCCAGTATGGCCCTCGCGCTTGATTATAAGATATATATATTAGTAGTTGTTTAGCAAGCTTGGTTAATAAGAGATTTATTATACAACTGAAGTTCAGAGGGACACAAGTGCAGTATCATTTGGGACCATTCAGGACAGTGCCCGGTCCAATACTGAGAGAATATTGACCAGCAATAGAGCATTTTAATTGGCTGATTTTAGTTATTGGCCCTCTGACTGCCCGAGTCGTGTAGTAAGATGCCATAACCATTTCTCCCTGTGTTCAATTTGAGAAACACTGAGGTATCAATTTTAATGGAGAATATAGCTTTCTATCAGAACTGACAGGAGAATGACTGAGTACTGTTAAGAGTTAACAGGGAAGTGTGATGAAATGCTGGGGGATAACTTTGCACTGGACTAGCATCCCATCCAGGGGGGAGTAGTGATACTCCTAGTTGCGTCATGCTAAGGAAACCAGGATAATCTCCCACTGGGTGGGCCACTTGGCTCCAGTGCAGACTTAATCTACCTTTTTTTACCATAAATGACACTAAGGGCTTTTTTCCACATATTCCTTCAATATACAGAATGCCTTCTGAGGAGAGTTGCATCATACATCATGAAGTTGTGTTTAATTCACCTCCTGGAGTTCAATGTACCTTTGTCCATTTTAACTTCTTCCAGTGGATCAACCTTTTGATCACCTTCCAAAACCTGAAAAATATATTAATGATCATGATAGTCACCAAAAACACTGTGCAGTATAAATAGATACCTTAAAGAATAAATAATTTTAATTAATAAATGTACAATTTATCTCATTTAAAGGAGAAGAATGCTCCTCAAACCACTTATCTCTACTATAAAGGTTTCAAATGTGCTTCCAAAAAAAAGCAAAAACAGTTGTTTCCCTTACTGTTAAGACGGATTGCCAAATGATGACAAAAATAGTATCCAGACTTACTGAACAACACATTACTGTCGTGAACAACACTTAACTGGCATCTATAATGATAGCATTTAAACAACACTGAGAGAAAATTTTCAGAAGGCTAGATTAGTCTTCCTATTTCAATACGGCGACAGGTAGCATCATAATTTCAAATATGTCTTAAATTTCGATATTGAGATAGTAACATATACTTTTCTGGAGTATAAAACTGAACTTCCTCCTTATGATTTGCAAATTATTAAATATCTGCTATAAACTAAAAATTAACATTTCACAGTATCATTATTTTGTTTTTAAAACTGATGCCTTTTAATTATAAAAAGTCAAGAATTGACCTGCTTGCCTTCCATGCTGCCTTTTGCCTTCTTTTCATGAGAAGAACTGAAAATCATTAAAACACAACTCAACCTTTTACATGTTTCACACCTATGTATACATAACAACTGTAAGTAGTGCAGTCAATTATGCGATTCAAGGAAATTCCATCTCGTGACTCGTGAATTCTGCCTTCAATTGCACTTGAAACCCAATATAACTGATTAACAGGTAATAGTTAAGAGTGTTTACGTAACTTCCATTGTCACGCAAGGAACATTAGATAATCAGATCAAATTAGCCTTTTCCATAACCACATCCAATCAGAACGGACGGAGCAATTAAAGGATAAAAGACTTAAAGAATAAGAGTTAAGATTGGAGAAAGAGGTATGATTTGTAGTTTATTGTGCATGCTTGTCGATTTAGTTAGATTTGGGTTAGATATTATTGCTGGTATCACTAGTGATTCAAAATATTTAGTAATTTTCTAGCATTGTGATACGCCCCCTGTTTCATATCATTACTGTAGTAATAATCCTTTCTTTATAATCATCTTTTCAGTTTTTAGCTGAATCAAGCACGTGATTGATAGATAGAAAGACGGGCTTGGTTCCTAGTAATATTCTTATCCAACCCTATCGCGTTCAGAGCACCAATGGAGTGTAAGACTATGTTAGAAGACCTCCATCCGTTAAACCCAATATGGCGTCAGTTTTTTTTAGTGCAATTTGATGTAGAATTCCCTAGAAAAGTAATAAATGTCCTATAAAATTGCTTCAAATTCTTGAAAATTCAACAGGTGGAAGAATACTCCTCAGGTTTGGAACTTTATTTCACCTGTCATGCTCAACATAAAAGAGAAAACACAGTATAGCTACTTTCTCTAAGAAGTCTGCTCCATTGCAATTCAGTCCCTTTCCCCTCCCCCCTCAGTAGTTCATCAACTTCCCCTGACAGCTTTGTCTGTTAGCCATTCACACTCTTGGGTGGGGAGAGGAACTGTGAGAGCACAATGTGTCGCGTCCTCGAACATAAGAAAATTGCCTCTCTGTGGGCAACTTGTAAACAGATACCCTTCTACTACAGTACATGAATTATTCTTCTCCCCTTATTTCCATAAGACTTCTTATAATACTTCATTATTCCAGCATATTTCAAGGATCTAAAACCAGAAAGCCCCCCCTTTAAAATTTTTCACCTCTCTTTCTAGTCCACACTCCTTCCCTTGGGTCCAGTAGCCCTACTAACACCTTTCAAAGTACCCCTACCTCTCTGTTATGTACCCCTACCTCTGTAATTCACTTGGTGATACAGGCTTTTTCCGTTTGCTTCGCCTTCGCACACTCCCATCGCTAGTTCCTTCTCCAAAGGAGCCCACTTCTTCAGAATCATTTTGGCAGACCTCACTAAAAACATAAACAAGTTCCGAATCGTACGCTGACAAACTCTGTCCTTCTTTCGTTTTAGCTCCTGCACCTCCAAAGACATATACATCACCATCGCAAAGGACAGCAGAACTACGCTTTGTTTTGTTTACTAGCAGCCCGTTCAGTCCTTGACAATTAATCCTGAACCTTCCATCGTTGAAATGAATTTCAGCGTGAACACGACTAATCATTAAAGGACACATGGCACTGTCCATAACAACATCCGAGTGTTCACTACTGCGTCCGAGACGAGTGACAGTCGGTTTTAGCAAATTTTTTTTCGGTTGCAGAGATGTATCATAGGATTTCCCTTCGACTTTCTGCAAACATAGCATTTTTCTACTCTGATTTCAGCATGCAAAAGCCTCTAATAACAGTTCAAGATTCTTGCAGTGTTCTTGGAGAACTGCAAGGGGCGATTTTGATAAACAGACAACTACGACACGAATGTCGGAAATCAATCGGGCAAGGTCGGACAAGCTCGTATAAAAATTCTCGCCGGTAAAATCAGGAACGAGAATGGGAAATGGGGAATGAGGAATGGAAATGAAACTGATGTTTTGCCTTTACGCGGACCTCACTCGCACTCAAATTCCTCGCCGGATCGAAACACGCGAGCCACGCCGATCAGCATACTAAGTTTTGAGCTGGTAATGAAATTTAGATGCTTCGGAATTCAGATAGATTCCGTCGCAGCCGTTTTTTTGGATGTCACGCAACGCTCACCCAAAAGTTCTTTTGGGGGAGCGTTGCGTGACATGAAAAAAAAAGGCTGCGAGGGAGACTAGAATCCAGACTGATCAACAAGTGTAACCTTCAAGTAAGGCAATCCGTCCCCTTATTCTGTCTTCCCTTATTCTGTAGAATTTGAAAGTTTGAAGTAAAAAGTGATAGATAATTATGGTAGAGAAGATTTGTACAAAAGGCAGGGTTGTTATGAGCTGGTATTCGAAACATTTTACCGTCAATTTTAAAAAGAAGGCGCTGGCTATTCTTTTTTTTTTTTTTCGGTGTAAGTTTACTGTTTATTGAGTGTACATCATGTTTTTTCCTCTGTGGTACTTATATTTTAACTATAGTCCTCTACCTTTGCTGGTTTTGGCTAATATATGGTATCCTATCGTAATCCATAAGTTTTTGAAAGCTTAAAATGTGCTGATCAACCAATCCACTTTCATGCTAGCTCCCCCCTTTGCTTTTGAAATCACCATTTTCTACCTTAGTCATTTTCAAGCCTTGAGCACTTGTCAGAAGTGCTGTTCATGTACTAACAAGATTACTTTGATTGTCACAATTGATTGTCACAATGATTGTCAGTGAAAACAAGAGAACGAGCTGAAGTGGATTCTCCGATTAAAAAAAAATTCAAATTTGTTGATTATACACCTATTTGAATAGTAACAGTTTACAATACAGTTTATTGAAACTTAATAAGAAAGCTTAATAAGAAAATTACAAGTTACAAATTAATCTAATTAATTTAATTAATCTGATTATTATTGATCTAATAATTTGGATATATCAACAAAGTTGAAATGGTAAATTGGCCACCGTAACGATTACAAAAGCTGACGTTTCGAGCGTTAGCCCTTCGTCGGAGCCCTTCGTCGGAGCCCTTCGCTCCGACGAAGGGCTAGCGCTCGAAACGTCAGCTCTTGTAATCGTTACGGTGGACAATTTACCAATTCAACTTTGTTGATATATCCAAATTATTTCGTTACTCCCACCGACGCAGCCCCAAACAGTTTCTTTCGAAACTATCAGCCTTTATTATTGATCTAATTCAAACTTTCATTTTCATGAAGATCGTTCACGACCGCAAATAGCAGGAGCTAGTCGAGGCGGGCGAAAATTAGAGGTACAGCAGTGGTGATAGAGTGGAAATAAAGCTTAAACATAAATTAATAACATTTCAAGAAAAAGACAGCCACTTAAAACTCGTATATACAACTGCATCATTAAACATAAGCAAATAGTAACACTACAATGTAGAATATGAATTATAAGGCCAGTTTATAATTAGTAATTTTTTGAAATAGAGGGGGCGATTCAACATAGTAATCGTATCCTCAGCCTCTAGGAACGAAAATAACATGTCCTTGAAGAGTTTTTTTAAAGCTCTCTTCGGGAGTTTACGAAGAGCATCACAAATGGAGTTCCAAAGTTTAGCTACGAAGCTAGCAAAAGAGCCCTGGCTTTGATTCAGTCTCGATGGATTAATATAAAAATTGCTGAAAGAAGAGAACCTCGTATCGTGATTATGCTTTCAAGTAGCTTTAATGAAAAGATTGCTAATGTTAGTAGGTACAGTTAGCCATGAGACGCCAAACATAATTGTGGAAACTGATTCAACGTATAACATATTTATGGGGAGGATTTTTGAGGAGATAAATAAAGGCAACGCATGTGCTCTGGGTTCAGAAAAATATATCAGCCGAAGAACACGTTTTTGTAGGACTAGGATTTTAATCACGCTCGGGTTGAAATGTGATTTAGCAGCTTGGCCCCAAACAGCCACGCTATAGGATAGGTAAGGGAGGATCAAAGAGCGATAAATAGTTAACTACAGGGCCGTTCTGAAAACTACAGGGCCGTTCTGAAAACCACTTTTTGTGAGAACGAACCTTGTCTAAAGATTATTATTATTATTATTATTATTATTATTGTTATTATTATTATAACAATTTTATTTAGCAATAATTTCCATAAAATTCTCTACAATACAAAATATTAACAGCGTAAAAAACGATCCAAAATAACTCTAATAATAATAATAATAATAATAATTATTATTATTATTATTACTATTATAATTATTATTAAGGTAAGAGATGCCGAAGGCGGGCAATAATTCCAATTATTATCCAACTACACCTAGAAGAGTACAAATAACGCCATGGACGAGTACAAATATCACGCGGTATTTGTACTCGTCTATTGAAGTACCGGTTAAACAGGTTTTCTCGCATCGTGCAAGCGAAGAATTGGATTGTAGTTACGAAAAAAAAAACAAATGGCGGACAATTTGAATCATATTTCCGACGACGAAGAGTCAGAATGGCTGGCAAATATAGATCCAAGTTCATTAGATGAATCGAACGAAGAAAAACAGCTTGACGACCAGAAAATTTCTTCATTTAATGAAGAAAATAGAAACAGCAGCACAACAGCGCGCCAATTCCGTTCCGCTTCGCATACTTCTGTCACGCACTCCTCGTAAATAAACATCCGCGAAATTCGCTCGCACTGAAATAGCAGTTTGGCGCGTTGGATAATAAATAACTTATTAGACGTTTTGTTGTGTAGTATCGCTGAGTATTTTTACTCGTTATTTGTATTTTGACTCGCCCTACGGGCTCGTCAAAATACGGCACAACTCGTAAAAATCCTCAGCGATACTACACAACAAAACGTCTAATAAGATATTTATTTTACTTATTTTTAGTGCCACATTGTCAATGTGAAGTTTTCAACTCAAATGACTATCCAATAAGACACCTAAATATTCTATGACCCTTACATTCAAGAGAGGTAAAAGAATGATTACTATTATCAAACATTTGAATATTGACTCTAAGGTCCAGTTTACGTTGATAAGGACGAAAAATGACAAAGTTAGATTTTTTAGCATTTAAAGTTAGTTTATTTGCATTGAGCCAATCAGAAACTTTGACCAATTCGCTATTGACTGTTTCTTTAAGGGTCTTGAGATTTTTATCGGCATACAACAAATTTGTGTCATCTGCATAAAGATAAAACGAAAATTTCGAAGAAGAGTGATGAAAATCATTAATATAAATTAAGAATAACAAAGGGCCAAGAACAGAGCCTTGAGGGACACCACACGAGATCTTATTAATGTTGGATTGATTAGAATCTAATTCAGTCACTTGTGTACGACCAAGAAGGTACGAGGAAAACCAGTCATTAATGATGCACCTGATACCATAATGATCAAGTTTTTTTTAGTAAAATTAAATGGTTATCGGTATCAAAGGCTTTTTTTAGATCTAAGAAGATGCCGCGAGTGAATAATTTTAATTCCATATTATTTTGTATGATGTTAGCAATGTCAATAACAGCGTGTTGAGTCGAGTGCTTTTCACAAAAGCCATACTGGGATTTAAATAAGATATCGTTTTTGTCAAGAAAGGTTTTAAGTTGATGGTATATCAATTTTTCAAATATTCTATTAAAAATAGATAATAGCGAAATAGGCCGATAATTCCCGGGTTCAGTTACATCGTCACTTTTGTAGACAGGAATAACTTTCGCTTGCTTTAATTTGGATGGATAGACACCTTCTTGCACAGAGATATTAAAAATTTTAGATAGAGGGCCAGACATAATATGTTTAGCACCAGATAAAATATGGATTGGACAAGAGTAAAGACCGTAGATTTTGTTTTGAGGAATAGACAGTATTTCTCGTTCAATATCTTCTGGAGAGTGATTCTGTTTTCATTAGCAGCCTCTGAGTATTTCTCGTTCAATATCTACTGGAGAGACTGGGAGAGACTGGGAGAGACTGGGAGAGACTGGGAGAGACTGCATCAAAAAAGAAGGAATTAGGATTATTATTGGGTGACAAGTACTCAGTAAAACTACAAGAAGAGGGTGATACACGCCACGCTAGTTTCTACTGGAGAGACTGGGAGAGACTGCATCAAAAAAGAAGGAATTAGGATTATTATTGGGGGACAAGTACTCAGTAAAACTACAAGAAGAGGGTGATACACGAGACGCTAGTTTCTACTGGAGAGACTGGGAGAGACTGCATCAAAAAAGAAGGAATTAGGATTATTATTGGGTGACAAGTACTCAGTAAAACTACAAGAAGAGGGTGATACACGCGACGCCAGTTTCTACTGGAGAGACTGGGAGAGACTGCATCAAAAAAGAAGGAATTAGGATTATTATTGGGTAACAGACTGCAGACCAGGGGTTAAATGCAGACTGCATACTGAAGACTGCAGACCAGGATTAAAATGCAGACTGAGGGTAAAATAAAATATTAGTAATAAAAAACAAGACTTGGGAGTGTTCCTACTAGGCATTTATAGATTATGCTAGCATAATTTTTGGCATAATTCGAGTAAACTGGCATAATTTCTGCCACGTAGCAATGCTAGCATAATTTGCGCATTTTGATAATTATCAGATCATTTTTGATGCCATTATTTGATAATTTTTTGTCTCTAGTCCCAAGCACTTGGTGATCTAAATCGATATTTAAAGTTTTAGTTAAACTAGTAGCATTTGTAGTTCACTGTGAAGCACTGAGCCCGGGTCTGACCTGAACCACATGTTTATTTGAAATTCATTGTTGATTTGTTGCGTTTCTTTCCTGTAGACGAACGGCTTCTAGTTAAAAAATATATATTTTGGACTTATTTACATTTTTTCAAAGAGCATAATTTAAAAAACGGTGGCATAATTTGGAAAAAAGAGCACAATGTTAGCATAATTTGGCCAAAAAAAAAAGCAATGCTATTAGCATAATATGCCACTTTTACTAGCATAATCTATAAATGCCTAGTTCCTACCCGTACCCGTAATTTTTTTTTCAAAATCCCGAAAATTCAAACCGAAAGGCGTTTATTCGCCTTAGTAAAACATATTATCAACCTCTAGTTCTTGAAATCCCCATTTTGTTGAACCAAGTTTCCCAAAAGCGACCAAACTGATCGTAATGCTATGCATCTTACCTTTGTTTACATGTCGGTCATTTTGAATTGTGCTTTCGCGAATAGGTCTGGGACCGAGTAACTCTTTCAGCGTTCAAATTCTTAATATGGCCTTGGAATTGTTTGGAAGACAAGGCAAGCAAAACACGACAACACAACAACAAGGCAAGGTAAACTTGTAGGTATCGAGCACAGTTTGTGAAAAACATTAACGCAAGTTATCGAAATTTACCATGAGATCGTCGTCCTCGTTTTCCGACATTTTATAGTGCCATGTGACTTGGGGACGACTTGACTCTTGTATTGCGTGAAGCGAACTTTGTGTGTTTCGTGAGTCCTGACGTGACATTATTTTACGGGTACGAACACTCTTTATTTCATCCTTAAGACTCGCTTTTTTATTATTAATATTTTACCCTCAGTGTGCATTTTACCCCTGGTCTGCAGTCTGCAGTCTGCAGTCTGCATTTTACCCTTAGTCTACATTCTACCCCCGGTCTGCAGTCCGCAGTCTGCAGTCTGCAGTCTGCAGTCTGCAGTCCGCAGTCTTCGTTTTAGACTGAGCGGATTCCGAAGTGAGCCCTGACCTACAGTCAGGTATTCCTTTTTCAGGGGGAGGGGAGAGATTGAGCAACTGTAGTACTTTCCACCCCCTTCTCAAATTCATTAATTATTCATGCTGCTCTTACCCAACCAGAGCATCTTATTCTGGTCAGGTGGATGGATTTAGAAACCCAATGAAAAACGAGTTGAAAATACGGCCGTGTTTGAAACGATTTCAAACAAGGATGCAAATTTTCTTAATCTGCATACTGATAAAGCAAGAAAAACACGTGGCGATAAACAACTTTTTTGACAACAAATGATAATTACAGATAATGTTCTCTATCGAGACATTTACAACAAGTTTAGTTATTTAGTCACATTAATTGAAAGTAAAATGAATAATAGGTGCTACATACAGCAACAAATCTGCACCTTTTATCCGAAGCATCGACAGGATTAAAATCCATCTTCTCATTCTTCTCCTCCATGAAGAGACGCAATCCACGCACAATCTGATATAACGTTTTCGGTGGGTATCTTTCCTTTGACGGTTTGGCAACTTCTTGAACAAACTTCGTCAGCCAATAATTAACGCTTAAAGCATTCATTTGGAATAAAGGAATTTCCAGCGATTGAACTCTGTGCAGATCATATTCTTTAAAAAGACCACCTGGTTCCAAAGTTGCTACTCTCGGAAATCGGGCTTTTGCCCACTCTTCAAAAATACGAGCCGCCGATTTGTTTTTGTGTTGCGTCGACTTTGGAACTGCATTAACGACACACTTTTCCTCCTCCTCAAAGGTTTTCGGTTGTCGAAAACGATATTCTGTCATCTTCGAAAGTACCGTGCTTGCTCGATTTTTTAAGTTTTGAAAAGGGTTTATTCATAACAAACCACATAAGTTACAAAATAAAAGTGCTAACGCACGTGGGCTTGGCCCCAACTAATTATTAATAAACAGTCCAAAGTTCCAAAGTTAAAGAGTTGGTAATTATATACGAGTATTAAATATTACTAATATCAATGTAAGGTTATAAATAATTCCAAAATAGTTAGGTCTAATATTAATATAAGCTTAATCTATAATATTGGTATGGCTAGGGCTAACGTAGACTAATATTAATGTAACTCCAGGATTGTTTAATGCTAATTCTAAGTTGTAAATAATTCCAATTTGATTTAATCAAATTTTAACTAAAGCTTAAGGTAAACTAATATTAATATAAGCTTAATCTATAATATTGGTATGGCTAGGGCTAACGTAGACTAATATTAATGGAACTCTAGGATTGTTTAATGGTAATTCTAAGTTTTAAATAATTCCAAGTTGATTTAATCAAATGTTAACTAAAGCTTAAGGTAATCTATTTACAAAAGTACTCTATAGGAGTCCCCATCAATTGTACAGATTGATGGGGACTCCCAACCGTTTCTAAAGGTAGATAACGAGAGTCGGAAGTAGTCGCACGCAATTCTGTTTTTGGTCTCGCTGAGGGCATAGCGAATTATACCCTCAGGGGGATCATTCCCATTGTGGAAGGTAGATTTATTTCGAAATTTCCAGATGCTGTACAGAATTGTCTTAATTAGAAAGCGGGCAATACGATTCTGTTTTGGACTAGCGGGGGTCCAACGAAAAAAGAAAACATAGATGCAGGATGGGAGAAATCTAGTTCCAAGGATAGAGGAGATAATAGGGGAAAAGTGGGTCCATGCAGATTTCACACGGGGGCAATTGAGAAAACAATGATCTATAGTTTCTTTACGGGAACAGAAGGGGAACTTATCTGAGTCGGTATATCCCCAGTTCTTTAGAGAATCGAAGACCTTAATACCGCGAGGTACAATTTTCCAGAGTACGGTCGTTCTTATAATTTTCAGAAAAGTCATCTCGCACTAAATTCCAAAATTTGTCAAGATTAAAGTCAATCGGAAGGAAGGGAGTCCAAAAGCGATGAAGAATTGGAGATGTGGAGTTTTCCTTCAAGAGAGTTCGATAACATTTCTTGGAAGAAAATTCAAAATCGCACCACTCCGTGCGGGAGAGAATCCCACGTAGAGTGGTGAGCGCCGAGAGAACATTCTCATAATAGGGCGTCAAGATCTGTGTACTCGGGGTGGAGTTATCTCGAAGAGAGCTCCACTCCGAGCGACAGGAGGCAAGCCTAGAGCCTAGAAAATATCTGGCCAAATAAAAGGATTTTGATTCGCGATCATCTACATTGGAAATTGCTGAGGCTAATTTAAGAGATTTACCTTTGATCAGGAAATTCAAAATGCCGAGACCGCCATTGCTAAGAGATTGGTGGCAGGACGCTCGGCTAACCGTTTTAATTCGACAACCCCAGACAAATGGCCATATCAAAGCGTTCACCTTAGAAATTACCCATTTTGGAACATAAAAAACTATAGAGAGATATAGGAGCTTGCTAATTCCGTGGGTGTTAACGATAAGTGATCGGCCGACAAGAGAAAGAGAGCGGGATTTCCATAAGTTGAGATGTTTTTGTAATTTCTCTAGTTTTGGCTGCCAGTTATCTAATTCAGTATCGCGGCCGAAAACAACACCTAGAGTTTTAATTTTTGTCACCCATTTGAGGCCAAGTGGTTGGTCATCGCGCGTAAGCTTCGCCCCCAACCACATGGCCTCTGTTTTCGTGACATTAAGGCGTGCCCCAGAGCCACGCTCGTAAATATTAATCATGTTGAATAGAACTTGCAGAGAGCGATAAGATTTCACTATACAGATCGCATCGTCAGCATAATTTCCAACTTTAAGGCCGAGACCATTTGCGCCCGGAAGGAGAAAGCCTTCGATTTCAGGATTATTTCGGATTTTGCATGCGAGAGTTTCAACGCACAAAACATAGAGCAGGGGAGACAGGGAATCCCCCTGTCTTACCCCACGAGACAAAGGAATCGCATCGGTTAGCCATTCATGAACAATAACACGCATATTGACCCCATTATATTAAGTGTTGATCCAAAAACAAAAAGACGGGCCAAAACCAAAACGGGGTAAGAGGCTTTGCAGAAAGGTGCGATTGACGCGATCGAAGGCTTTCTCTTGATCTAAACTCTTTGTTATATTCGATGCCCACTCAACCAAATGATGGTTTAAGAATTTGTGTCATGCTCTACAAAGCAAATCTGCTTTTGTTTGAGGTGAACAGAGCCTGGCACTAGAGGAGGTCGGTAAGAGCTCGAAAGACGATTGTCGCGTGTGGTTCGCAGCATCCTCCTGCGCGCATGTCTCGTGTTTGTCTCCGCTGGCCTGAAAGTGCCACGTCTCCTTCCCAGACGTTCTTTAGCTAACAGCTCCTTCGTAACGAACA
This sequence comes from Stylophora pistillata, assembly GCF_964205215.1. NCBI lineage: Eukaryota > Metazoa > Cnidaria > Anthozoa > Scleractinia > Pocilloporidae > Stylophora > Stylophora pistillata. Next base: position 9,560,761 of record NC_142523.1, read on the forward strand.
GTCTTTCGTTCCCTTTGTTTGAGGGTATAGACCCTTACAGATTGGGCTAGTAAAAGTGGTACATTACTATTATTATTTTTATTTATTTATTTTTTTGCTTAAGCTTCTTTGTTTATGGAAAGTCTGAAATTAAGTGGAGTGCTGGTGCTATAATCATGTTAAAACCGTGTCTTGTGAAATTCACATCATGCTGAACAAGATATTATGCCAGTCAACACTAAGTTTGACTTAGATTCTGGGCACTTTTTCAGGTGAACATTTCACTTATCGCATTTCTGGTTTCCTTGCCTTTGGAAAAAGGTCTTCAGATTTCTACTCTCTTACTCAAAAGTTTTTCAAGAAGTTATCTTTGTCTTTACCCTCATTTTTTCCTTCCCTTTTTGAATCCTGTCATTTTGTCTTTCCGTACAACATATGAGTAACTCTTCCTGGACACAACTACAGTTCACTGCAGCAAAAAGTATCATTAGTAAAAATCACACCTACCCTTGTCGCAATGTCACTTAGATGACAAACAGTGAGGTAATGGAATGATTGATTTGCATTGCATGTTGATGTCGCAATGTCTTACAATAACCTGGGCGTTGTTCACGAGCAGCTGTGTGACCAAAAGCAGGCGAAAGGCTGTCACGGGCGAGCGCTGGATATTCGGCTAAAAAAGCTCGGACCTCAGCATGTTGATGTCGCAATGTCTTACAATAACCTGAGTCTTGTCCACCAGCAGCTGGGTGACCTAAAGCAGGCAAAAGTTTTTCACATGCGAGCGCTGGGTGTTCGGCTGAGAAAGCTCGGACTTGAGTATGTTGATGTCGCAATGTCTTACAATAACCTGGGCGTTGTTCACGAGCAGCTACGTGACCTAATGCTGGCAAAATACTCGCACGAGCGAGCACTGGATGTTCGGCTAATAAAGCTTGGGTCTGAGCATGTTGATGTTGCAATCTCTTACAGCAACCTGAAGTATGTTCACCGGCAGCTGGGTTACGGAGAGTATGTCCGTGGATTAGAATCCCAGTGCCAATCAGAGTGCGGTCAGTTACGTTTGGTACTTGCGGCAAATCGATCTGTAAAAAAGCAGAGCTGAAAACCACATTCAAATCTCAGGAACTTTTGCAGGCTCACTTTTTAAACCATAGCAACACTAGACTAAAAATGGCACAATATTTTAAAAAATTGAAACGCGATTCGGTTTTTCCTTTAGATTACGACACTAGTAGAGAAATTAAGCTTCAAACTTTCGCCTCACGTGTCTCTCAAAACGGGCACGAAATATGCACACCACAGTGTCATCTTTGCTGAAATTAACCATTCTATTTCGATTGTCAAAATACATTTTGAGTAAGTTTTGCTACGTTTATATCGACACGTGAGCTGGGCGGTCCCCAGCGAAAGTTTTTTTTTATATTTTTTCCATAAAAAAGTAGTCCGAATGGATCAAGGATATTAAGGCTTTACAATTTTTTTAAAAATTACGCTATCTGAATTAATACGGATTTATAGGCATCTATGTGACATGCGCAGATGTTATTGAGTTCAGTCTATGAAATATAGAATCAAAACCTGTCATTTGCGGTCAGAATTCTTACATAGGGTGGAGACATCAATTGTGACTGCTTAAAATGTCGTCTGTGACTTTGTTGCAATGAACATTGGAATTTTCTCGGAGTATGGTTCCTTGGGAAACTAGTAAGTTTAGTCTCTAATTTTGATATCGAGGCGATCCTTAACAATATATAAAACTGTTCATAGCTTAAATCAAGTAAATAATGAACCATAATAGCTTTTGGCGTGGTCTAGGTATTGTAATTTTATGATTAAAGGCAAAAAAACTTACAACAATCTTCAACTAAGTAGGCTGATTATTAAAAAGTTACAAAATGATACTTCTACATTTCCGTTTTGGAAAAAACCGCCAATGCGCAATTCCAAGAAAGAGAAAAAAGTTATTGATCACCTTGCTCGTTGGTGAGAAAATGCCCACTTTCTTCTGGTAAGCTCCGAACATGGAGAAAAAGCCGCAATTTATAATGTGTGTGCGCTAGTTATGTGTCAAATTATTTGCAGGAAGGGTGAACCATGCAATACTATGGCATGTCTTTCAATCGGTACCATTAAGAACAGCAGGAGTGGCGACATCCAGGGACAGTTTTTCTCGAAGGAGGAGGGCAAAGCTAATTTAAAAAAAAAACCAATAGATTTTGTTCCGTCAACCTCCGTGTTTGATAAAACCTTCCCTGTCTTAGGGCTATCCTGGTTCAACTGTAGGTTTATGAATGCCATTCAAAAATATCTCGGAAATTACTAGTCCCTGGAGAGGAAATGCACTTGAATCATACCAAAACAAACAACGCTGCAAGGTTTTTAATTCGAACCGAAGATCTGGTGTTACAACCTTGTGTATTTCTATATCTCTCCACTTCCCTTCGATCCCCCATCACGAGGGTTGCCCTGTGCCCCTTCTTTTCCCTCTTCCACTACCAATCCCCCTCCAAAAATGAATCTGCATTGTGTTTTTCTTCAACGTTATATAGACAGTGTTGTTGCGGATTTTCTTCATGTTTTTCACCCATCAGACGATCAAGAAAGAAGGGAGGCATGGTACGTTCTGGATCATGAACAAGCTTCTGAAATAAATTAGATGGAGAAATTAAACTTTCAAAGACCGCTACTGCAAACATATGATTGAGTGGGAACATCAGAGCTACATGCTTATAGGGAGATGTTTTCTGTCTTTGTCACGAGCGTGGGACAAAGAAAAAATTCTGATTCCCCATGAGAAATCGAATTCAGACCCTCGTATTTCGCGTTCCGATTCTCTACCTCTGAGTCACAGATAGTCTATGGTAAGCAAGGCCCTTTACGAGTTTGATATTTGACACGCGTCCTGCATACCGGCATACTGACTACAGTCCTGCATACCGGCATACTGACTACAGTCCTGCATACCGGCATACTGACTACAGTCCTGCATACCGGCATACTGACTACAGTCCTGCATACAGGCATACTGACTACAGTCCTGCATACAGGCATACTGTCTACAGTCCTGCATACCGGCATACTGACTACAGTCCTGCATACCGGCATACTGACTACAGTCCTGCATACAGGCATACTGACTACAGTCCTGCATACAGGCATACTGTCTACAGTCCTGCATACCGGCATACTGACTACAGTCCTGCATACCGGCATACTGACTACAGTCCTGCATACCGGCATACTGACTACAGTCCTGCATACAGGCATACTGACTACAGTCCTGCATACAGGCATACTGACTACAGTCTTGCATACAGGCATACTGACCACAGTCCTGCATACAGGCATACTGACTACAGTCCTGCATACAGGCATACTGACTACAGTCCTGCATACCGGCATACTGACTACAGTCCTGCATACAGGCATACTGACTACAGTCCTGCATACCGGCATACTGACTACAGTCCTGCATACAGGCATACTGACTACAGTCCTGCATACAGGCATACTTTCTACAGTCCTGCATACGGACAATTGCTGATCCTATCAACAAAAATAGAAAACATCTTTCTACATTTATTCACCGAGCTCAAAACTTAACATCCTTCTTATTCTTTACAAAACATGTCCGGCGCTGGCGACATTGCTGATCCCAGCAGTATGCTGGACGCGTGTCAAATATGAATTTCGTTATGGGCTTTGCTAACCATAGAGTCTCTGTGACTCAGTGGCAGAAATCCGTAGGTCTGTCGTTCAATTCCTCATGGGGACTCAGAAATTTTCTCTTTGTCCCACGCTTGTGACGGACAGAAAACCTTTTTCTATATATCTTCACCGAGCTCAAAACTTACCATCTTTCTTATTCTTTACTGTGGCATAATTATTCTCGTCACAACGCGCGCTCAGTTAACAATCCCGAAGGTTATGGTTTGTGTTCTCTCTCTGGAGCTGTGTTTGGCTAAGTCCGGTTTTTAACACATGTTGTTTCGTGTGGTGTCTAGAAACTGGCCAAAGTTGATAAAGAAAAAGTTGTAGTTTACAGGCAAACTAAACAAAAAGGATGAAGAATCATTATCAGACCAATAATTATGGTCTGATTGAGGTTTTGAAAATGTTTTTGAAAAATGGCCCAGCACGAGTTCAAGGAAAAAAGCATCTCTGAAACGCCTTCTGAAAAAGGCATCTCTAAGCCAGGAGAGAAACTGGAGAGTGCTTTAAAGAAAAGATTGTAGTTTATACGCAACTAATCAATTCTAAATTGCAATTGACTAATATAAATAACATGCAAAGGTTGCCAGGAAACAAATAATAGTGGTAAGGGCTTACTTGGATCAGCTGATTTAAAAAAAAATACTGGACAACTAAAAGGTGTACATTTTGGAATTAATTTCGTCCCGATTTTATTTATCTATCCTCAGTGACTCAGGCGAGCCACTGTTGTCTACAAAGACACCCAAAATTGATCAAATTACCAAGAAATGAAATGAAACCTCCTTTACACTAGGAGAGAAAAATGGCAAAGTACGGGAAAATATCGTCAAGAGAGGATAGATGGCTGCTTTGCAAAAATTCACGATAAACATATAACCTGAAATTAAAACGGAGTTCGCTTTTATAAAGTTGCTCTAGAATTTCAAATTCCCCATGCACCCCATACTTTCAAGTGGCGAAAGACCAGAGCCTTTATAGAGCTATGAAGTTAGAAGAAAGCGCAGATTACATGGAAACTTGACGAGACTTAACTCTTTCTGTGAAACCAAATCAATAATCATACAGCATGTTCCATCGGTCAATGAAAATCCGCTCAATGACATGAATCAAGAGTGAGACTTGACAGAGGGGACGAGTTCAAAGGTGAAATCCTCCTACTGAGGAGAAAGTTACAATTTATAGCATGACTGATTCATAACATACTTCATAACATCATTTATGATATGTTTGTGTCCCAAAGTGTCACTCAAGTATGTGACCCCTCTCCCCCACCTCCCCTCCCACCCCTCTCATGCGTATGGTGGGAAATTTTTTCTCACGAGTGAAAACGCGGAACATGTTGTTGGGTAGGTTGTTATCCCCCTACGATGGTAGGTGTCCGTTCTTGATACATACAATGTAATGACAAAATTGAGAAGAAAAATTGTTGGATACTCCTTGACATAATATACTCTTAATGTTCCTCTTCATTGAAAATCTCTTGATCTACAACTCTCTAACAAAATAACAAAAAACAAAGATTGAAAACAAAATGCGACTACAATCAGGCTGGTGCTAAGTGCGATTCCTTCTGATAGGAGAACTTGAAATCAGGCTGTTTTCTCCCTCACGTAAATGGCACCTGATGGAGAAAACAAAGTAAATGAGCATGTCAATATCAGAGTAAAGAACAATCACAATTATAGACAGTTCAGTGATAACTATACTGATAATAACTCATCCGTCGTCTTTTGTAAAAGTATATCGGTGGCTGGTTTCATATGGTTTAGCTAATATTTTATAGTCGTGAGGTCTCGACTGCCATAATGGTACCACTCTTTTGGCTAAGATTTCCAGTAAGGCAGTCGAAACGTCAATTTCTTAAAATAGATAGCTTGACTCTACGATTGAACTCTCATTCAGCACTCTAACCACACCCCGCTTAACAACTCTCAACCATTTAGTTTCTAAGATGCAGTTTGTAATTCTCTCCTCAATCCGCTGAACATTTCTTTGTTATATTGTAATGAGAATGTAGCATTATATCAAGATAACCTCCCCTTCCTGGCTGAAAAGTTTTTATGATTATATAAACTGTTTTCTGGAAAATGTTTCCGTTGCGGATCTAAAGGAATGGTACGGGGAGGTCTGCAAATGAGAAATGGAGCTCCATGTTTCTGGCTTTGACTAAAAGCACTTCGTAAATAGAGTTCGAGTTTGAGTTAATTGCTTTCCAATTTGTCGTGAAGGAACACACCACTATATCACCGTTGCCTGCTACCGCCCTCCCGGTTGATAAAATGAATTAAAGAGAAGTCCTATTTATCACTTCCTTGGTAAAACTCCAGATTTTGCAAGAAACATTTCAGCTTATTTTTAGCACTAAACGCAATTACCAGCAATGCACTTTCCGCTAGTACTACAACCCCAACCAGAGCAATAGTCATACCTGTATATAAAACATCATCCAGGACCCAGCGACTTGCAGTTAGCGCAGATTCAGGCTGTAAAAGAAACACAAAAAACCAATGTCTGAAACAAATTATTGAAATACAGATAAAAGTATTTAATGTGTCTATTAATTATATTGATTAACTGACTGACTGACTGACTGACTGATATTGATTGATTAATGAGGAGATTGATCGATTGATATTGATCGATTTAACTGTAGCAGTCACAACAGCCATCAGATTAAGGAGCCGAAGACAATTTTCAAAGCATACGAGCGAACTTCCTGAGGCGCAGGAAAAAGGAAGTGAACAATTCATGACTGGTTTTAGCTTTGCCCTGATTGGCGGTTTAAGTTTTATAAACAATGCACCGATTGTAGAAAATCAAAACTAAAAATGTTAGGTAAAGTTAGGTAAAGTTTGACTTACGTTCACTGCGTCTCCAAATAGATCCGTCCATTTGAATTTCATTTTACTCTGAAAATCATACAAAAGAGGGAGACGTCTGATGTACGATCCTCGCAGTAGAGAGCGCTATTTATGCAATAGCGAAAATCAGACCTGAAAAAATCAGGCCTGTACGGGATTCGAACCACTGACCTCTGCGATACTAGTGCAGCGCTCTTCCAATTGAGCTAACAAACCAACTGGGAGAAGGCCGTTAAGTTGATTCGTAATAAACCCGTAATGATAAATCACGGGTTTATTACGCTATTGCATAAATAGCGCTCTCTACTGTGAGGATCGTACATCAGACGTATCTAATACTGCAGTTCAAAATACATGAACTTCATATATTCATTGTAACCAAAAGAGGGAAAGCTAATAATGTTAATTGAAGAGAGCGGGGCGCAATTTGATCTGAAATCAGGCACGTGATGTCAAAGTCAACGAACGCACAGCGCAAGTCTATTTGAATTCACAAGTATATGAATGGAGAATTTTTGGGGGGGATCACATGATTCTCAGAGGGACCAGAGGGGTGATCCGTCTTCGCCAACAGAGAATAAAGAGGAGGACTATAGAAAATTAACTTCCAATTAACTGCTCATAAGAGGGGATCGTGGATCATAAGAGTAAAATAGAGGCTGGGCAGGGGTATTTTTTTATTACGACACAACCAAAATTTTCCGATCCCCTCTCAGGTGTTAAATAATGACCAGTCCCATCTTATATCTTTTGGAACACAATTTCCCTTGATAGAAATCTTTTTAATCTCTACGTAAAATACTCAATTGACTAGAATTGGTACAGTTCACATCGACGCACTGATTTACCTGAGATATCCCTTTCTGCTTCCTTCTAAGAGCCTCCTTTTTCATCTAAAAGAAGAAAATCAAGAATGGAATCAAAAGGCAACCGTTTTTATCTCAAAAAAAATATGAATTTCTGTAACTCTGTGATATATGAAGAGTATAACACACGAATAAGGATTATGCCTCGATCAATTCAAAGCTTCAACATCCCCCTTTCCCGGGCAACGCCGAAGCATTTGAATTTTTGAGGATTGGCTGGTTCAAATTCCCGCCCAGGGGCCAAGTTTGCGTTCAAATGCCGCACCCAATGATTCTTTGTGAAATCAACGCTGAGAAGAATCAAGGCGAGCACAAAGCCTTTCATCTTTTCTGCAGCCGTTCGACCAGAAGATCAAACACGAAAAGACTCTTCTTCACCAAAGTCGAAGTGACAAATGAGCTGACTCTTTTTTCTAGACTCATTTGTAAATGTTTTGATAATATATTTTGTGTTAAAAAATAATCATGCCTTTTTTTAGGTTTAGTAGACTGCAACTAAACCCCAATCATTTATTCTCCGTACTCCGGCGAGAAATATCTGCAGTTTTTATCGACAGGTGTGCACAGTCAGCTTTATTTCTTAACAATACTCGACGTCGATTTAAATTAGCATTGGTAGTCTTATCGCAAATTTCGACATTTCTTTGAAAATTTCGAAGACTGCCTACAGGAAAAAAAATTTACGCGGAAAACTATTTTAGCTTAATTGTAGTATTAATCGTACGATTAGGAAAGCCAGGTTCCTGAGCATTTGTATTATAAAAGACAACTTTGAAAGAAAAAAAATGAATTCAATGTACTATTGTACTGGCTTAGCAGATCGCAACCAATCGACGAACTTTTATTCGTTACACGGTTCAGCAAGCAAAGCCCGCTATCTTTATCCATTGGTGCTTCTAAACCAGTTTTGTTACTCATGTACTCTTCTGTTTTGAATTATCCAAGTTTTAGTGACCTGATCTGTATATCTTATTCAACATGAAGTAAACCCAGACAATTTAGCAAAAAAATAAAACATTATCAGTAATTTTGAGTTAATAAGATGTTACGTGTTACTACGAAATGTTTTTCATATTATGGAGCTTAAGCAACCACGACGACGAACGGAGGACGACGACCGGAAGTAGCAGGAACGTCACTGCGCAAGCGCGAACCTAGAATTCCGTCGTCGTCTTGTCGTCGACGACTTGAGAAGGACCTGTTTCACGTCGTCGTGAACTTCCGAACTTCAAAGCAGTTTTTCTCATCAAAAGGTGCGGGTTTATTGTCAGTTTTTAGACAGTCTATGGCTGGTTGGAGTTTGTATTCGCTTCTTCGTTTGATTTAAACCACCCTGTTCAGTTTTCTAAGCAAATAAAATTCGAAAACCCACCAACTCATATTCCTTCCTCCGCACCGTGACAGATGTTTAAGTCAAGCGGTGAAAGCGACCACGTAAGGTTTAAATTTATTTGAGTACATTTTATGAAAGAGTGCTGTTTATCATTTTTATTGAATGAAAAGCTTTAAATGGCAGTGTAATACACCTTTGCGTTCGGTCAAAAGCTGTGTATGGAACTGCCGAATTATTGCTACCTAAAAATTTTGCGTGTTGCTGTTTTTCAATCGAGACGCTTTAAACAACAAAGAATTCTTCAGATCGGTGTGTTAACATGAGCTTGAATACCTGTTAGGTTTTCCGAATCTATTTTCAAAATGTTTGATATAGATTTACAGCCATAAAAAATTATTCCGACAAAATCACACGGCAAAAAATAGTATTCTTGGGTGAAGCGCGACGACTGCTACCTGTGCCGATCACTAGCTAGCATTGATTAAATTGACAGACTTATGTCGTTTGCTCGCCAAAAGAAGGAGCATCAAAGGTAGAACATATCAGGCTTATGCATGTTGAAAATCAGACAAACCTTGTGCAAAATAGATTTTTTTATATCAGCAACACTTACAACTGAATTTAAATCTCAAACAACTTGCGTAAAATTTAATATTTTAAACTTTTGCGATGCGTGAATTATTGTAAATAAAGCTAAAGATTAATAATTCCTTTGACTGTTGATGTTCAAGAATTGAATGACCTACTCTCGAACTTTCGATATATATGTGGAAATTTGATCCATGAGTGAGAAGAAGAAGGTTTTGGACGTCTATGAACGATGTCATTTCTTAAACTGACGAAGCGAGAATGAACAAGATTTCAGACGTCGTCGTCCTTGAGCAACTTCACTGCTTAAGTTTCATTTTCCCGCTAAAAACGACGTCCTCGTTCCAGACCCTCCGTGATTACTTGACGTCGTCGTCGTCCCTTTCGTCGTGGTTGCTTAAGCTCCCTATTGACAGGTGGTGTACAACGCCATTGTAATGTAAAGGACATCTTAATTAACTTGTTGGCGGGAGAAAAAAAAAGATATCATTGTGCTATTATTCTGGTGTTAGCTGACTGTGATTAATGGACAATTTTTTTTAATAACTGCGAATTAACGATCGGAGCCCCCATTTTTAATCGATAGCAACCCTAACTAGTTTCGCTTTGTAAACCCAGCCAGTTTAGAATAAAATAAAAAATTGAAAATTATCCGTAATCTTGAGCCACCAAGATATTACGTGCTATGAAATCCTAACTAAATTGTCGAGCGAAAAAAGGGGTGTCGGGCTACTATTTTTCTGGTTAAGCCGACTGCGATTAATCGACAACTGTCTTTTATGTGTGCACACGGCACTGACTATCAAAACCCCCTTTTTAAATGATTATTTAGTGCCTCTAACCAGTTTTGCTTTCAGTAATAACTTTGTGCCGATTCACGCCAGGTGCAGTTGCCTGTTCGAAGATTTAATATGAATTTAGTATGAAGAAAAAAAGTTTTCAAATTTCAGAACGAAATGAATTTATTTCAAAAATCTAATGGCCATAACTTATTTACTATCTTGAATGAATGGTTGCGTTCAATTACACACTACCTAAATTAAATTTTAATTAAATTTTTTCTCACGAGTGAAAACGCGGAACATGTCGTTGGGTAGGTTGTTATCTACCCACGATGGTAGGTGTCCTTTCTTGATACATACAATGTAATGACAAAATTGAGAAGAAAAATTGTTAGATACTCCTTGACATAACTTACTCTTAATGTTCCTCTTCATTGAAAATCTCTTGATCTACAACTCTCTAACAAAATAACAAAAAACAAAGATTGAAAACAAAATGCGACTACAATCAGGCTGGTGCTAAGTGCAGTTCCGTCTGATAGGAGACTTGAAATCAGGCTGTTTCCTCCATCACGTAAATGGCACCTGATGGAGAAAACAAAGTAAATGAGCATGCCAATATCAGAGTAAAGAACAATCACAATTATAGACAGTTCAGTGATAACTATACTGATAATAACTCATCCGTCGTCTTTTGGAAAAGTATATCGGTGGCCGTAACTTATTTACTGTCTTGAATGAATGGTTGCGTTCAATTACACACTACCTACTCTGACCTGCCCCGAATTCTTGTCTAAAACCAACCCGCAATAAAACTACCGTATCCGTCATGAAGTCTCTACAAATTTAACAACTTCAAAAAACAGTCGCTAGTTCGTGTCTTCTTCATTTCACAGGCGGTATTTTGACGTTTTATGCAGTAACTTTCAAAGACCAGAAACCTGAAATGATTGGGCGGGAAATTAATTATTCTGAAACCATGGCGCGCGGCAGAGTGAAAAATATTCATATAGTTTTAACTGGCAAGCCTATACGTAGATTTTTTTTTCCAAAGCATCTCAGCGGACCAGAATATCAAACTCTTTAATTGTAACTGGTAAATCACGCGCTTTTAACTAGTCCAGCCCTTTGGAATACTAGCAATACGGATCACAATCCGGTATTAAATTCTGTAACCTTTCGTGGTAAAGCGGAACGAAGAAAACTGGCTTTTGAAATATGAATAAGGTATTCATGGGCTTTTTCGGAGATTTAGGGTCTCGCTCCAGCCATTTGTTTGCATTCAGCGTCACATACTTTGTGTCCATATTTTATCCCTCCTTACCCACCCTCGTTAACGAGCCTGTAAAGCTGAGGGGGTAGAGGAAATGTCCCTACCCCTCGCAGGAAGGAAACTAATGGGGATCGTGAATAGTGTTCTCATTACGTCCTTGGGGTTATAATGGTTACCAAAACCACAAAGTGCTTTTAATGGAAACTTTTTCCCACACCCTGAATCATGATACGTGTCTGATAAAACGCTGAACGTGCAGTTTGGTAAATTATTAACAACCTAAGGTGACAGGTGTCCCTTCTTAGTAGATAAAATGTGCTACAGACAAAAAAAACCTGGGTAAAAAAAATTTAAAAAATCATCTTGTTAGAGATATCACACTTTTAATGTTCCTTATCTTCGTTGAAAATCTCTAAAATATACGGCCATTAACAAACGAATATAATTTCGACTACAATCACGCTGGTGCTAAATGCGATTCCCTTTGAGAAAGAACTTGATATCAGGCTGAAACCCTCCACGTAAATGGCACGTCACCTGATGGAGGAAAAAAGGGGAAATGAGTATACCAAAATAAAGAACAGTAACAATTATAGACAGTTCAGTCATTACTGTGCTAACAATTAGTTATCCGTTATTAGTTATCCGTTATTAGTTATCCGTTATTAGTTATCCGTTATTAGTCATCCGTTATTAGTTACTTCTTTGTTACATCGTATATCGGTTCTCATTTATGAGGTCTCGACTATCATTATAATACCATTCCCCAAGCGAAGATTTCTAGTATGGCAGCCGAAAAGTCAATATTCACTATATAGCTTGACTCTATGATTGAACCTAAACAGTGAGAAAGACGATCAATAAACATTTATTCAGCACTTTAACCACGATAAACAAAAGTATCTGTTACTGGTCAAATACAGCTCGAGCCACGCCCCGTTTGATAACTTTTAACCATTTTATTCATTTTAAGACGTAGTTTGTAGTTCTCTCTTCAGGAACGAACATGTCAGTTCTTTGTTACATCGTAAAGAGAATACAGGATTAGATGAAGATAACATTCTCTTCTTAGCTGACAAGTTTCTGTGATTATATAAACTGTTTGCTGATTAATGTATCCGTAGAGGATCTGGGGGAGGGGGTATGGGGGGGTCTGGAAATGAGAAATGTGGGTCCAGAGAATTTCGGACTTTGACTAAAATCAACATATTACTTCGTTAGTAAAATTCAATTTTGAGTAAATTACTTTCCTCCTTGTTGTGATGGAGCACACTGCTATGTCACTGTTAGCTATCATTCACCCGGTTGATAAAATGAACTAAAAAGAAGTCCATACTCAGGCTTGTCCGATATTATCACTTCGTTAGTAAAACTACAGATTGAGTGAAAACGCTCTTTACCCTATTTCAGCCCTAAACACAATTACTTTCCACTGGTACAACAAAGCCAGTCATAGCAGCTATTTCTAAATGAACAATCGCATCCGGAAGTCGCCGCTTTGCATTGGGGACAGCTGCTGACTGTAAAGTAAACACAGAAAACACTATGTGGAACAAATAGTTGAAATGGAGTTGAAACACTTCGCAAAGTGTTTATTTCTGTAATTGACTGACGAAGACTGACCAAACCACCGCCTGGCAACGTAATAACTGACTGACGACTGAATGACTGACTAACTGATTGACTGAAAGTCTGACTGACTGACCGACTGAATGACTGGCCGACTTACGGATGGACTGTCTGACTGACCGACTGACCTGATTGACTGACTTCTTGCCGAACTTCCCGGCTGTCTGACCGACTGACCGACCAACTGTCTGACTAAATAACTTACTATCTGACTGTCTGACTGACCAACTGACGGACTGTTTAACTGACTGAATGGTCGACTGACTGAATTTTAATCGACTGGCTGACTGATGACATTAGTATCGATTGACTGACTGACTCATTGATCAGCTGACTGACTGACAGACTGACTGACTAATTGACTGACCGACTGACTGACTTACTGATTTGATGACAGAATCATCTGCTGACCGACTGAATGACTGAAGGACTGACTGACTAATTGACAGACTGACCGTTTCATTGACTGGCCTAGTGACTGACTTGTTAATTGAATTTCTAATGGACTGAGAGACTGATGAACTGACTGACCGACTGACTGACTGACTGACTGACTGACTGACTGACTGTGACTGACTGACTGACTGACTGACTGACTGACCGACCGACTGACTGACTGACTGTCTGACTGACTGTGACTGACTGACTGACTGACAGACTGACTGACTGACTGACTGACTGACCGACTGACTGACTGACTGACTGACTGACTGACTGACCGACTAACTGACTGACTGACTGTCTGACTGACTGTGACTGACTGACTGACTGACAGACTGACTGACTGACTGACTGACCGACTGACTAACTGACCGATTGACTGACTGACTGACCGACTGACTGACTGACTGACCGATTGACTGACTGACTGACTGACCGATTGACTGACTGACTGATTGATTGACTTACTAATCGATTTCTTAATGAGGTGATTGATGATTGATTGATTGAGCCGTAAAATTCACAACAGCCAGTCAAATCAAGCAGCCGAATAAAATTTTAAAAACATACGAACAAATTTTCTGAGGCGGGAAAAGAAAGAGAACTATTCATGTTAGTTTCTAGTTTAGTTTTGCATCTAACTGGTAAATTTTTAATAAGGTTGCGCCAATTTTTTAGACAAATCACCAAGTTTATGAAAGTTATTGAAAACTAAAGAAAACCTTAAGAAGTCTTTCCAAGTTACTGTTATCACGCTTCCAATTAGATTCGTTCAGTTGAATTTCATTTAACTCTGTAAAAAATCACACAAAGGTGGGAGAGTAATGAAATAAGCATAATAATGATACATGTAATAGTGATAATGATAACAGTGACGATAATAAAGACGATAATGATGACAATAGAAAAAATTTTGAATCTCACTTCAGTGTTGTGCTTAGTCTTTGCTTGTTCCACTTGGAAATCAAATATTGTTTGTTAAGAAGACAGTTACCGAGCTTTCACGCGTGCGAGGATAATATTTACGGCAAATGGCAACAAGTGAACCTCTAAGCGTCCACCTTCAGCCTTGTTACACCAAATTCAAAGTATTTGTGTTACAAAGTTAACGAAAATATATTCTTGCTAAATTCCTGGAGCGTTGAATGAATAATAATATGAAAACGGAAAAAATTCAGAGTTCATTCTTCTCCTTCGACGCCTTGCTTAAACTTACTTTGGAGGTTGTCCTAATTCATCTCCTGAAGGGCAACGGTGGAGGATTTTGGGAAGATCACAAGGGGAGTGTACAAGGTGGAGGGATATAGAAAATTGACTGCCAGTCATCTGCCCATTAGGGGATCACAAGAATAATACATATACATAGCCTTACAGGGGAATCGGGTAAACAACTAAAATCCTCCGACCCCTCTTAGGCGTTTAATAATGACCATCCATACGTATATCTTTTGGAACAAAACTTCCCTTGAAAGGAAGTTTTCCCGCTTCTCCGAGTTTTGCTCTACTTAAAATACTCAATTGACGAGAATAGGCTCAATTCACATCAACGCATTGATTTACCTGAGATATCCCTTTCCGTTTGCTTCAGAAAGCTTCTTATTTCATCTTGAAAAACGAGAAGTCAAAAGTGGCATAAAAGGGTGATGATTTCCATCTCAAAACATTTATGCAGGTCTGGTAACTGCGCAATGTATGAAGAGATGAAGAGTGTAATACACGATTAGGAATTTTTTTGTGTGCCTAATCCTGTACAGAAAAAAAGGCGCACAAGTCCAGGCGATCTGCGGGCGCGCGCACGCGTGCGAAACGTCTCAACTAACAACAACAATAAAAAATGTAAGAGTTAAACTCTTTGATAATTGTTAGCATTATTTCCAAAACATTAAACTTCTCCTTCAAAATTTAAGCTAAGAGAACGGATTGTAGTAGTAATTCCTCCCCAACCCCCAACCAATTTTATCGCGCTCCAAAAAATTCTTAGCATATGTTAAGCAAAATATCGGCCCGAATAAAAACAAAAATGAGTGAAAATGCAAGATTCACTTGCTCTTTTTTGGGATTTTAAGATTATCCGAGAATATTTGTTGAAAACCCTCAGACCATGCCTAAATATTTAGGACTGCTTCACTTTTTTCAGGCTATAAGTCTAACGACCACAAGGCACCAACTCGGCCGACAATGCACGCTGGGTGACGAATTGATCTGAGATCTACCTATTTTCTACCTTGAAATCAGATATTCATACCTTCAGTTGCATGCAGAAATGGCACTCTGGCGGCCGAAGAAACGCTAACAAGAAGAATCAAGGCAAAGACGAGGCCTTTCATCTTTTGTATAGAATAACTGTACCACTACAAGATCAAACGCGGGGTATTTTCTTACCAAAAGTCGAGGTGAAGACTGAGCAGGCCTTTTTTGTTGGACTTTTAGAAATTTTTTGACAAAAACGTTTGCATGAAAAGTAAAGTATTTGATTATGGTCGTGCTTATGTTATAGTTTTGCAGATAACAACTAATCAACAATCATTTATTCTGTGCACAGCCAGCCATTTTTATTGATAAGTGCGTTTATTATCGATTTATAGTTGTGTTAGCCGTGTAAGAACAATGTGCATTTTTAAAGGTATAGAAGTTGAATCAATTGGGCTTCTGTTCTGGTTTAGTAGACTGTAACCAATCCACTATTTTCTGTTATTTGTACAGTTCAACGTGCAAAGTCCGCTATTTTTATTATCGATCAATTTGTCCAACCAGTTTTGTTGCTCATGTGTTCTTCTGCGTCTGTTTAATCCAGCTTTATAAGCCTTTTTGAAGATATGATACATTTTAATCACCTAGCCTTAGGTAAACTTAGCCCATTTAGAAAAAGGAAAAATTCTTCTGTAATTTTGATTCACCCAGATATTTCGCGCACTACAACATGCTTGAGTGATCATTTACAAAGCCTTTGTAATGTAAAGGACATCTTAAATAGGCAAGAAAGTTAATTGAAATTATTGGACAGATGCTTTTGTTCTGGTTTAGCAGACTACAACTAATACACAACTACAGGAGCCACCACCCTGGCTCGATTTTTTAACATTATTAGATCTGTCTTTGTCTCGCTCCGGCTGTGTCCATATATTATTTAGATCCTACCGTGTGACTGCAACTGCTCAGCCATGAAAGGTCTGTTACGAGCATTAAGATAGTATCGTTCCCAACACCTTTCATGTTACAGTTACAAGGAAGGACCTGGGTACAAGATCAACACTACCCAAACATACTCACGTAGGATACCTGCAGAACTGAAATGTCCTACCACTAAATCCCACTTGGTGGACCGAGTCCCCACTTTGGGATTTGAACTCTTTCTGATATAAATTTCTCTTTTCTTCCAATAATTTGGAATAGTTGGCAATCACGTGAGTGAAAGCGATCTATTATCTGATAATTGCTTAATGTTTTAAAAATAGAGGCATCGTAATGGACATCACGAGATGAACACGCCTCGCTGATTTGGATAACGTTAGGTTAATCTTCGCGTTTCTGTCGAAGATTGCGGAACTTGACAACTTTTCTTCTGTTTACTGAGAATTTGGAAGCTCGATTCGTCAGGGTCCTAAACTTCTAAAGCGGTAAGTTCCATTAATTTTTATAAGGTCTCAAAAAAAACGAAAGAACGCTAGGACGATTTTGGAAAAATACTTTCCATTGTTAAAAGTGGTCCTTTATCTTTGTCTGTTCAAACTTCGAATATTAAAACTGAAAAATTAATCCTTTAAAAAAATCCCATATCTCGTTCTTTGTCAATTTAAAGGGCAAAAGCTGATTTTTTCTCAAAAATAGACTGGAGAAAAGTAGAATTCGAGTTGTTTCGCTTTTAATCAAATATGCTAACTGTTCTCTCGTTGCAACTGACTGCGTTGCAAATATATAGAAGATTCCATTTTTCGATTCAGTCGAAAAACTATGTTTTGCTTCCTCAACACGGTAGAACCCCACTATCGTTAACTCGAACAGGATCCGATTTCCCTTCGATTTGAAGTCGGTTAACGCAACAAATTTTACTTTTCCTTGGCTCAAATTTACCCTGATAACGTCGTTCGATAAACGTCAAAGTGTCAGATCATAGCTGATTGACGCGTCCCATCCTGTAATCGCGATTTTTGTGAAAGTAGAAACTTGTATATGAACGGGACACACCTTGATGAACTATCTAGTTTGAACGTTCCTATTCAACAAACTTAATGTACGAAAATTGAGCACGATCGAATCGTATTTTCGAATTCATGACTCTTCATAAATTATGAAAAGAATGATTGAAATTTCAACACGAGTAAAGATAACTCGGACCTCCTCTAGCTTGAACCGTTTTTTCGTTTCTTTTGGGAGCTCGAATTACCACAGCTCTACTGCAGACTGGTAGCTGGAACAGTAGGTAGACATATGTGTATGAAATCACGCGGTTATATAATTGATTCATCATTACTGATGTAAGTTACATGCTATGCTGATTCGAGCAAAGAAATTGTAAACAAGATCTCACCAGTGCAAATTTATAAAAAGAAATATCAAATTACCGCCTGATACATAATTATCAAATATGATCAATCGGATTAAAAAATGATTCATGTAGTTTGAGGCCGACTATTATATCTGTTGGTTCTCAAAACATTCTTCACAGATTATCCATCGCTGATTATGGCCTTGATAGGGTCAGTGATGCAGAAATCGAAGAAAGGAACATTGAACCACTGTGTTATATGTGACGAGTTAAATTGCTCTTACAAACTTTTCTTCTCTTTAAGCGTTTTTAGAAATTTGAATTGTCATCTTAGTAAATTACTCTATAACTTGACAATTTACAACATATACTTTCTGACTTATATTTGCCTTTTTCAATTGTGGGTCTCACAGAGATTATAAGCTTAAAGTTGACCAAAGTTTTTTATCCGATATTGAAATACCAGGATATTCAGTTTGCTTTCAGTTACCCAGTCTTTCAAATGCTGGAGGAGTTGGCTTATTTTAAGAAGGATCAATTATTCGCAACCAGACCTGATCTTAAATTTTCAACTAATGATTTTGAGTCACTTTGGGTAGAAATGCAAAATGGATCTCCATGTAACATGTTAATGTGGTGTGATTTACCGGCATCCACATGGTAACATGCAAAACTTTATGGATTTTCTTAACTCTATTATTGAAAAGATTGATAGGGAAAATAAATTCTGCATCATCTTAGGAGACTTTAATCTTGACCTGCTTAAACTAGATTCTCCCCCTGATACAAATAATTTCTTACATACTTTGGCGTCCTTCAAATATCAACCACATATTTCACAACCTACTCGAATCATTGACCACTCCAAACTTTAATTGACAACATTTTCTTTAATTCTTGGAAACACCTCGCCTTAAGTGGAAATATTATTTATGATCTTAATGATCATTTACCTAGTTTCCTTATTATTAAAAAAATTAACCTCTTTGCCTAACAAGGTTAAGACCTGCAAAAGAGATTATTCTAATTTTGATAAATCTTCTATAATTCAAGACATCCATTCAGTTGATTGAGAAGGTGTGCTGCATGCCACTGCTAATCCCGATCCTAATAATATATTTCATTTTTTCTACACCAGCATCTCTGATATAGTTGATGTTCATATCCCTCTTATACAACTCTCTAAACGTGAATTGAGAATGAAATCTAAGCCATGGATAACCCCTGCTTTAGACGCTTTTAAAGGGTCTCAATCAATATAAAAAACAAACTTTTTAAAAAATACATTTCAACTATTTATAAGTCTGCTTATTATCACACTAAATTCAAACTCTATACTGAGAAATAAAATTAATCACCTATGAAAAGTATCTAAAAGATATTATAATTACTATTTCTATACTAATATAACTGATTCTAAGAACGTCTGGAAGGGGATAAGACAACTTATTAATCTTAAATCCAGATCTGGCTCTACTCCCACTAAATTACTTGTTGAAGATGTTGAAATTAATGCTTCAAAGTCTAATTGACAGATGCTCTTAACAGTTTTTTTGCTAATATTGGACGTAGTCTGACAAAGAAGATTCCTACTGTAAACAAATCGCCTCTTCAGTATCTTGCAGTTCCACCCAATGACAGTTTCTTTTTGTTTCCCACACCAACAGTTAAAATTGAAAATGAAATTACTAGGCTAAATGTCAATAAGTTTACAGGACCTTACAGCATACCAGTTGCCGTTTTAAAAATTACCAAACAAGTTATATCTACACCTCTAGAAATTATATTTAATGTCTCATATTCCACTGGGATTGTCCCAGATCTACTTAAAATAGCTAAAGTTACCCCTGTTTTCAAAAAGGGTGAGCAAGCAAGTTTAAATAATTATCATCCCATTTCTACTCTCTCAATATTCAATAAACTGCTAGAAAAGCAAATGCACAAGAGAATATTAGATTTCTTGGACAAGAATAAATTAATTTATTGCGAGCAGTTTGGCTTCTGTGCAAATCACTCAACTGATCATGCTATTATATAAGTATCACTGACTTGTCATGCAATTGACTGCCAGGAATTTTCTTGTGGTATATTCTTGGATTTCAGCAAAACTTTTGATTCTGTAAATTATAATATCTTGATTGAAAAACTAGACTACTATATGGCATTCGTGGAGTAACCAAAGACTGGTTCATCTCTCATCTTGCTAACAGATATCAATATGTTTCCTTGGGGCAAACTAAGTCTGAACTGCAATCTGTCTCTTGTGGTGTTCCTCAAGGTTCAGTTCTGCGCCCCTCATTATTTCTTATCGCTATCAATGATTTTAGTAACTGCTCTGAAATTCTAGATTTTCATGTATTTGCAGATGATTCCAATCTATTTTATAAACATAAAAATCTTAAGATCCTTGAATCCAAAGTAAATAATGAACTAGTAAATATTCATACTTGGTTAAGTGCTAACAAACTTTCACTTGATATTGACAAGTCAAATTTTAACATCTTTCTCCCTCCACAAACAAAGTTACCCTTTCATGTCAACCTCCGTCTTTAAATGGAATGAACCTAAACCAAGAGTCTTCAATAAAATATCTAGGTATTGTAATTGATTCTCATTTATCATGGAAAAGTCAACTAAGCTATATTGCTTTAAGATCAAGCGAAATATTGGGGTTCTTTCTAAACTTCGTTATTATGTGAATTTAGACATTTTGATTAAACTATATTATGCTTTAATTAATACATCCCTTTTTAATCCATGGTTTAATCTCGTGGGGTAACACTAATATTCTTCGACTACCCAGCCTTTGTTTATCTTACCCAGCCTTTATGTATAAATTTTACAGTAGACGCCTACCATCTGTGTTTGATACATTTTTCACTCAAGTAAATAAAAAACATAACTACAAAACTAGAAGTGCCTCGAATTTGTTCTACCAGCTATACCTAAAGTAAGAACAAATTATGGAATATTTAATTTAAGGTTTAAGACCCCCAAAGTATGGAACTCGATAAGAAAAAATTTGAAAACCTTATCAATCTCAAACTTCAAGGAGTCAGTAAAATGCGATCTAGTTAAAGACTATTAGCTACTTAATATGTACTTATTAGCAACTTATGTACTTATTAGCAGTGTATTGTTTTCCGATTTACTGTAATCTAGTCTCCTGTTAATTTCTGTAACCTTTTCAAGTGCTTCTTTATTTTGTGGTTTATAATTATATAGCTGTTACTATTTGCCATAGACATTGTGCTCTTCTTATATATTAGTGTTTAGTATTCATAAATAACTCTAACTATTTTAGACTTCCTTCATATCTTATAAACTTCGTTTCTTTTTTCTTTTTTCTTGTGTGTGTGTGTGCATTTGTGCTTCAATCTTCTTGCTGACCTGTATTTTAACTTTTATTTAATGCTGATGTTAACTAGCTGCCCGTCTCCGCTAGACCCTATCGTTATTCCAGGCTGCTAGTACTCCAATTTTATTTCTGATGATTTCTTTCAGTTTTATAACTTTTTTGCTTAGAGTAAGTATGAATGCGAGTACAAATAAAGATTATCCGTGAACTTGTGCAAATGACGTTTAGTTCAAATCTTTTTTTTCTTTTTCGATTCAAACTCGAACATTCTAGTGTAAAAAGAAACGTGAAATGTTACAGCTTACTCTCGTAAACTGGCAAACCCATTTCATGAGAGGCTAATCTGGATTTGTTTGAAACAAGAATTAGTGGGATTTTTAAATTTTTTTGTCTCGCTCCAGCTCCCTTTTTGTACTTAGCATCACACGCGCTGTGTCCCTATTTCATCCCTATCCACCTACGCTCGTACATTGCTGCAGATTTCTCTTTTGTGTTTCAATAAATTTGTGTAGCTGGTAATCATGTGAGTTAAAGCGATCTATTGTATGAACCATCTTCTCCTAATTACTTGACGTTGTGGAAATAGAAGCATCGTAGAGGACATCACGAGATGAACACGTCTCGCTGCTTTCGAAATATTTGGTTCTCCTTCGCGTTTCCGTCGATGATTTCAGAACTGAACCACTTTTCTTCTGTTCAGTACAAATTAGGAGCTTGCCTCATAAGTTTTTGAAACTTCTTGGCCTCGGTATACTTCATGAATTCTCATAAAGTGTTAAGAAATTCATCTAAGGGAACATTCGAACAATTTTGACAACTTACCAATAATAATGTGGTAGTCTTCCTGCTCGTCTGTTCGATCCGAACTGCAAATGATAAAGCCAACAGATTTGTTGCTTTCTTAAAACTCTTAAGCATATTGTTCTTTACCAGCTGACCATACTGACTTTTTGGAAAAAAAAAAGTATTGGACAAAAGTTAAGTTCATACTGTTTTGCGTTGGACTTATTATGCTCACTGTTCTCAACTGACTGTCGGTTACAATGGAAGATTCCGTTTTTCGACGTTAGTATCGATAGTTCATACCGACGAGAGCATATTTTTCCGCTAATTTTTCAAAAAAAGCGGAAAAACTCATTATCACTTCATAACACTGTAGAAATAGGAAATCTTGATCCGAAATATAAACCCGGTGTCATTTCTTTCTAGGAATTTCCTGTCTAGTGTTCAACCTCGATGGTTTTTCATTTCATCCATCGTATGTGCTGATCATCTGGTTGGATTTTGTAGTTTTTCTTTTGGTGGAGAGGTTAGTCAATTGTTTCTATGTTTAACAGCTAGAGTAGAGGGTGTTTTGATTGGTTCTAAGCTGATGTTTGCACGCACGAAGGGACTCGACTAGTACTTACTACCGGTGTAATCTGTTATTTGTTACAATTGACGTTACGCTACTTAATCACGAGATAAAAGTGCTCTGCTCCCTAAAAAGAATCGTGGTTTGTTAAGTGACGGTTGAAAAACTCAGTAGCCCGGCAGGTTTTCTATGCTTTAAAAGAATGAAGTCTTCATGTGAGACTTGTGGTAATGAAACACTCTTTCCTTAAGTTCAGGGACACGAATGACGCCTGAGAAAACTTCAACGTTTGAGTTAAAGTTTTAAGAATTGTCTGAAGGAATTTGTGTGTTGATAGTCGCAAGCCTTAACAGCCGACTGCGCCTCTCTTTGAAAACGAAAGCGCAACGCGGAAGAACCACGTATAAAGAAATGGTCTATTGTTCCGGCTCAATTTCACACATTAAGTAGTAAACAATAGTCCTTTTGTTCTTTGTAGCGTTGAGGGACTTTGGCCGAAGCAACGCGAAAAAGTTCGTGACTAATCGGAAAAAAAATTTTTGGCATCACAATACGGTGATATCACGTTGCCGCCATGTTGGATTTGAGATACATCAAAACGAGGCTGGGCGTGCAAAGATAATAAGGTCACGGTGTTTTCTCTGTAAATATGTCTAACTACCACTGCTGTGTAAACTTATGTACGAATGATAAACGCTATGAAAATGGTAAGGATAAATACTTCTTCAACTTCCCTTCCAAGAAAGAAAAGAAAAAAGAGTGGATTATCGCTATAAAACGAGATCCTGGGCCGCTATTCAAGGTAAGTTAGTACAATATAGTCTCAGCGATGACTACTACACACGTGTAGTTGTGATTCCGCTGTTAAAACAGAAAAATCGCGAGTTATTCTTTTTTCCTTGGTTTGATTATTATGGAATTAGAAATTGCGATTGATTTTATGTATATTGGGGCTGAAATATGTAGTAATTTCGACAAAAAGTAAAAAACATACCAACCACACGTGGACCGGTCTATTTGTTTATATTATGGCAACTCGCGGGAAAATTTTCTCTGATTGTCTGAAGTTTCTGAGTACTGTTTCTGTTGCTGTGTTAAATACTGTTTATAGATAGTTATTTTTGCTCTTTTTTAGATAAAGAAAAATTCGACACTGGTATGTTCTGATCATTTCAAGCCGGGTGACATTGAATACACGTTGACAGGAAGGGTTCGACTGAAGCAAGGAGCTGTCCCGTCGATTTTTAAATGGACTAAAGAACATGAAGGACGTCCAGATAATAGCCTGCAAAAGTTTAAAAAGCAAAAGATAGAAGTGGAATCACTACCAAGTGCAGCAGGAGATATAACAGAAATGGAACAAGGAATAGCCGATAGAACCGATGCTGCAATGGAGACTGACTCACCTTACAACACAACAAACCCTGAAACAAATGCCGAAGTTAGCACTGAAATAAATGGTGAAGTTAGCACTGAAACTAATGCCGAAATAAACACTGAAGCCGAGTCAGTCACGACTGCATTAAAAGAACTTGCGTCAACACAAAGAAAAGTAAAGGAACTTGAACTTCAGATAGCTACTCTTTTGTTAACTTCTTTTGGTTCTGAAAGAATTACTGGAAGTCCAGAATTGACAAGGTTTTACACTGGCTTTCATTCAAAGGAAAAACTTGATAGTTTTTATCGATGGGTAGAACCGTATGCAACTAAGATGACCAAATGGTCTCAAATACAAAGAGCTAGAGGTAGGCAGAACTTCAAACGTAGAAATAGTTATGGCAGCTTTTCTTTGTCTCTTTATGATCAGCTAATTTTATTCCTGATAAGACTTAGACTTGGCCTAGCTGAAACAGACCTTGCAGTTAGATTTAATATCACTAAACCCACAGTCAGTAGAATTATAATAACATGGGCAAATTTTCTTTATATCCTTCTTGGTCAGTTGCCAATTTGGCCAACAAAAGTTCAAATTCAGAATAGTATGCCAGAGTGTTTTAAGAGTACATACCCCAAAACAAGAGTAATTCTTGATTGTACAGAGATTAAGGTACAGAGACCTAGCTCAAAGGTTCTTAATTCAGAATTTTATTCTTCATATAAATCCCATACTACTTATAAATGTTTAATCGGGATCGCACCCCATGGCCCTGTGACATTTGTCAGTTCTCTTTACCAAGGTAGCATATCTGACAAAGAAATTACCCGAAGCAGTGGTATATTATCATTAATTGAGGAAGGAGATGAGGTCATGGTAGATAAAGGTTTTTTAATTCAGGATTTATTACAATGTAAAAAGGCTACAGTCACAATCCCCCCTTTTCTTTCTAAAACCAAATCAATGCAATTCAGTACAAAGCAAGTTTCTGAGACCCAACAGATTGCACGATTGCGAATTCATGTTGAACGTGCCATAAGAAGAGTTAAAGAGTACCAAATTTTTGACAAAGTCCTTCCCTTATCACTAGCTGGTTCTATTAATCAAATCTGGTGTGTTTGTTGTCTGATGACAAATCTTAGAGGGGCATTATTTTAATGCTTTTAACAATATATAAATGATACAATGCAATATTTAAAATTCATGAACACAATGTTCTGTATATATTATGATGAGACATGTCATCATTTAAAAAAAATGGACTGATTAAGTTTTGTTAAGTTTTGACAAAATGTGGAAGTAAATATTGAAAATAGAAATGATCAAGTTTGCTTTTCATTTCTGCACAAAATTCATTGTCAAACTCAATATGTTCCAGGTGATAATCTTGTTTACAGTAAACATAAAAATCAGCCCATGGGGCCCCACTAAGTAACATCTGACCCATTACTTGGTAATAGTAGGAGTGGGTCTTCTTAAGTCTATAAATCCCATTCACACATTTAAGATAATTTAAGTCAGTTATTGAATCTTTAATGGGACACTTTATTTCAAGTAGTCCCCAAGAGTCTGCTTCACTTGGATCATAAACTCTTCTGTCTGGGGAAGTGGCTAGATATGGGCAGGAGGGGTTTATCACAATACCTGAAGGAAAAACATTGCAGTCTCTAGTGTCAGCATATGCACTTGCAGCTTCTTCTTCTGTATTTATGCCATGAAGCATTGCCTCTGTTTGCTTTGTTTTTCTTAACAGTCTTTCTGCAAGGGACTCAAAGTCTTTTTTTCTGCTGCATACATCTTTAAATTTACTGGATGAAAGCCGTTTGGCTTTCAGGTCAAACCACTTGCTTGTATCACACTGTTCTCTGGTCTCTGTCTCATACAAATATGACTGGTTGTATGAGACACACAGACCCTCTAATACATTTTGCTCTCCAGCACTTGGCGCAAACAGGTAGAGGCTGTCAATTGTAGGCATACTATAATTGGGGGGTAACTCAGGACCATCAACTTTGACATGAACTTTTGGATTGTTTGTTTTCTTTATCTTTTGCTGATATGATAGTACACTTCCTGTTGCTACATCACCAAATTTGCATGAGGTAAGAGAGAGATCTTCCATTGGTCGTAATATTGAATTAACTTGTGTATCTTCATGCTCTTTAAAATGTTCCCTGAATGTGGATATTATATCTTTGCTTCCAAAACAATCTGGGATGGGATTATACAAGGTTGATCTCACACCATCAATTCTCCTAATTCTCTTCTTTGGCTGCGGCAGTGAAAGTGGAACTTTCACTTGTTGTAGCACCACCTCATCTATTTCTTTGGGTTTGATCCCAACAGTTCTCTGAGGTACATGCCAGGTCTGAGGCAATGAAGTCTTGGACATTGCAGGAGGAACACTCTGCAAATCTAGGAGTTGGTAGTGTGCAATGAGGTACATTAAACCAATCACATGGTTACACAAACCAGCACCTCCTTCACAGTTGCATTTCTGGGAAAGAACTGACTGTTTTTCTCTTGATAATTCAACCTAAACAATATGGTAAAGAAAATTTTAACTTTCATGCAAAAGATAACATAATTCTAAGTATTTTGCTAAAAAGGTTTTTAATATAATAGCATATGAGGTCTGTTTATTAACTCAAGAATATTGAAATACATCGTTAAACATATTCAATCTCAGCTGTTATAGCAAAAAAATACATCTAAATCTCTTAATGGATGTATCAATTATACATCAAACAGTTATGATTTCCATTAATAAATAATTTTCAATTAGTTAAAGGCATGAACGTACCTGCAGTCGCCACGGTTCATCATTTTTTCGTTGTGATCTGTAGCTCCTAGCTCGAACTGTCACACTACAAGGTTCTACTTTAACTAGAGGGGAAAAACACTTCAATAAACGCATGATTTTTCGCTTTGATTTCGATCAATATTGAACATAAAGACAGCAACTACAAATGCATTAAAAGAGACATCAAAACTCCGGAGAATCTATCTTTTGATATACAATAATGCCAACAAATAGCCAAAGTAGCGAAGAAAAGAATTGATGATCTTACCTTCGACATCAAAGACATATCCTTCGCAAAAATTACTGTAACCTCGCGTTCTAACTTTCTTTGGGACTTTATCTAGCTTCTGCAGCCACTTTTCTATGAAGGAATTGTCTACTAAAGGAATGTTTTTCAATGATTTGGACCAGGCCGAAAGAGACACATTAGTGGCAGTCGCCATTTTGCAAATTATGCACGCCCAGCCTCGCTTTGATGCATCACCAAACCAAGATGGCGGCAACGTGATATCGGTGCATTCAGCTATTTTGGAAGAGTAGGTAGCGCATGTTTGCACACGACAGGTAAATTGTCACCGGAGTACCCCAAGGGAAAATTAAACGCTGATTTAGCCGCTTTGGAATGATATGGCCCACACATATGATATGGCCAACACATCTACGAATTTTATGGTTTCATGATCCCTAAGTTAATTAATTTTGCTGATTTATTTGCTGCGTTCTCTGTGTCTTTCCTCCATAAGTAATCTTAAATATTCTTAAATTATCACGTCCTTAAATACCAACCCAAGCAAGAATGTTCCCTATTTCTGCATAATAGCTATTTTTATAGGAAGGCTGGTCTTCGAAATCACTTCCACCTAGAAAATATTTTCTTGGCCTCTCAACTGTTGCGTTAATTGTTACTTGTAGATAATTTTTAAAATGTTGCTTAATTTGTCAGTCGTGCCACAATATCACTCCATGAGCTTGCTTTGTGTCTTCGTCGTTTTCCTTCAATGCACGACGCTAAGGATGGGCCGATACGGATTTTCCGAATCGATACGATACCGAGTAAGAAATTGACGTTTTTCTCCGATATCAGTACTGTGACATCATTGAGTCAAATGGTCATTCAGGTGGTTGGATTGGTAAAAATATAGAGCTATCTTGCACTGTTAAAGTTATGCAGCGTTCAGTGCTTTATACAAGTGTCAATGAGACAGTTAAAAGTTTAAAGCTGGATGAACGACTCGATACTCAATGCTTAATGCCCGACCCCTTGCAATTCCCGACCGCTGGCAATTCGCTACAATCTGTTACTCGTGTGCAATGTTTACAACTCATAACATTTTTAAAGTAAGAAATCGTGACTCGAAATTGAAAACCCTGGGTCATTTCTTTCTAGGAATTTCTTTTCAAGCGTTCAACCTCGCTGGCTTTTTATTTCAGCTGTGTTATATGCTGATCACCTGGTTGGATTTCGCGGTTTCACTTCTAGTGGATATTTAAGGTAAATTTTTTCTGTTTCTGTGCTTGTCAATTAGAGTAAAGGGCTTTTTATCCATTTAACTCCCATGAGTGACAAAGACAGAATTATTCCCTACAATATCAATACGCTATCAGGCAGACACCTTACGGTCATTTAGGGGACTATTAGTTGATTCAATGACAAATTTTCCCTGCTAATGAGATATTCGGAATGAAAGGATTAACTGATATCTACACGGTTAAGAACAGCTTTTTCAATAGTTCTTATGCTGTACTGAAAATTCGCCTCAGGCCTCTTTTTCACTAAATTTTTCACGACTCTCGAACGCCTGATTTGGACTCTAATGGAAAGGCTTTTGTGCTGAAGCAAAAGCAATTCTTTTAAGGATTTAGAAAGCAGTTTTCCTGGTATCGTTGAGAGAACTGCTTTGGGACACTACTTAATATCGGCGCCAGTATAAACAGGCCTACATTATACACTTAATGTATTGTCCCGAGGGAAACAGGTAGCTTTGTTTCCCCGAGAGTCCTGATGTTTCCCTCGACTTCATCTCGGGAAACATCAAGACTCGAGGGAAAACAAAACTAACTAGTTTTCCAAGAGACGATACATTAACTGCTTTGTTACATATTTAGACTTTCCCTTATAAAATCATATGACAAAAACATGCTGTTGTATTCGGCGCGCGAGCAACAACTGTGCATTTGTATCTCGGTCGGGAAACATTTGTGTTTGGTCAGAGGCACTTTGACCAAGAATCAACCAATCACAGTGCTCGTTTTGTTGAGTGAAAGTCTAGGTATATATTTGGCGTCTAAACATGACCTTAATATGTGACGTTATCTTTTTGTGAGAGAAAGGTTTCTCGCCAGTATCGGTTATTGTTTGCTGTTTTTCAAGACAATTTCGCAAATTAGATATTGATGATAACGGCGTCGCTATAATCACTGATGCGGAAACGGAAGAAACGAACGATGAACCATTGTGTTTTATGTGACGACTTCAATTTCTCTTAAAAGCTTTTTCTTACCTTAGAATATTTTAAACTTTTGTTTGGATTTTTTTCAAATTTGAATTTGAACATTCTAGGAGATATGAATCGTATTGGATTGACGTCAATTGAAGAATGCTGATGCATTAAATGAATCAGTCGTAATGAGTTTCCAGTAATTACTAAGCTAAAACACACACCGTAACCACCCGAATTCTTAAATACATGTGGACGCAAGGTGCCAGAAAAGAATGAAGAAAACAATTTGATATATACAATAAAGGTTAATTACACAACACATTACACAAGTGAAGAATACGAGTTTTGTAACAGATACAAATATCACCCACTACATTGATCCTGAGAGAATAAAATAATTATTTACATATCCCTAAATAAATTCTTTAGCGCTTTCTTGACAATATCATTGAACCTAAGCAAGAATGTTCTTTATGATAGCATACTAGTTATTTTTACAGGTCGGTTGGTCTTCGGAAATTACTTCCACCTAGAGAATATTTTTTTGACCTCTCAACGTGTGTTACGTTATTTGTAAGTTGCAAATAGTTTTTAAAATGTTTAATTTATCGTTCGAGCTACCATATCACTTCACTGGCTTGCTTTGCGTCTTAGTTGTTTCGCCTCACTACACGGCACTTAGGATAGGCCGATACGGATATTCCGAATCGATACGTTACCGTGTAAGGTATTGGACGTTTTTCTTCGATATCGATATTGTGACGTCATTGAGTCAAATGGTAGTTCCAGTAATTTCATTGGTAAAAATATAGGGCTATCTTGCACTGTTAAACTACGTAGTGTTCAGTGCTTTAGAGAAGTGTCAATAAGACAATTAAAAGTTTAACCAGATTAAGGACTCAATGCTTCATGCAATATGCCCGACCCCTTGTCAGGGGTTGGTCGCTGGCAATTTCCTACAGTCCGTCACTCGTGTGCATTGTTGTTTATTCCTCATAACATTGTAAAAGTAAGAAATCTTGACCCAAAATCTAAAACCCTGGGTCATTTCTTTCTAGGAATTTCTTGTCAAGCGTACAACCTCGCTGGTTTTTTATTTCACCTGTGGTATATGCTGATCACCTGGTTGTATTTTGCAGTCTCACTTTTCGTGGATATTTAAGGTAAAATTTTTATGTTTCTGTCCTTTTCAGTTAGAGTAAAGGGCTTCTTAATTATTTAACTCCCATGAGTGATCAAGACAGAATTTCTCCCTACCATACCAATACACTATCAAGCAGACACGTTATAGTCATTTAGAGGACTATTAGTTGATCCAATATCAAATTCTCTCAACTGACATCGTAAGAATTGTGCAGCAGAGAGTAAAGAGAATTGCTAATGAGATCTTGGGAATAAAAGGATTAAGTGATCTCTACATGGTTAAGAGCGCCGAACTTTTCATCAACGAACCTTATACCTCGGCTCCAATAGTTCATATGCTCATTGAAAATTCGCCCCAAGCCTCTTTTCCACTAAAGTAAGGCTTTTGTGCTGAAGCAAAAGCAATTCTTTTAAGGATTTAGGAAGCAGTTTTCCTGGAACTGTCGAGAGAACTGCTTTGGAACACTACTTAATATCAGCGCCTGTATAAACAGGCCTACTGATTATACACTTAATGAATGGTCCCGAGGAAAACAGTTAATTTTGTTTCCCCAAGAGTCCTGATTTTTTCCTCGACCTCTTTTCGGGAAACATCAGGACTCGAGAGAAAACAAAGCTAACTGGTAGAGAGGCATGGTACGTTATTGATCATGAACAAGTCTATGAAATCAAGTTCATAGAGAAAAATGCTTTAATTCAGGTTAGTTTATGACTTTATAGCGTGTCCAGGTTACTGTGCAGCTTAAACATCTTGCGGGAATTATCTTGTGGATTGGCCTTTTTACTTTCCGATTTGTTCTTTAAGTTTTGTTTGCTGGTTTTTATACTCGTGATTTTTTCGTTTGTTTCTTTCCTATTTACTTTAAATGACATTTATTACCAAAGGGAATAAATTAATTTATGCAGCCTGCGCCGCGACTTATCATTATCCCGGATGGGTTACATCCGGAACTTATAATAGGAGATACTTAAACATCCGAATATTTGATTTCGGGCCTCTTTTAGTTAAGCTTCGGTGCAGGGCAAACATTCCCCACCCTATTAACCCGCCCAATGTTTTCGAGCATTCTCAGAAGTGCGTTGAGTCCTCTTTCGATGGGTGTTTGCCCTCACCTTTGCTGGGATTAGGTTTTTATTTCCGGTTTCACTGTAATTCGATTTGGTATTAATAATAAACGGCCACTCAACTGAGTGGCCAAATTACGGCAAATAAAGGTTGTCCGTTTAATTCTCCCAGCAAACCGTGCTCATCCCTAGCAATGCACAGTGTACAACACTTGGTTATTGGCAAGCGAGCAAGAGGCATAAATGAGTTTTACAGGAGTTTTTCTTAATTGATCGTGGTACAGAGATTACTATTATTAAAGGAACAAAACCTTGTAGCAATGATAAAACTGCGGCTATGATTTTAATAAAAGAACCTTTGAAAAGATCTAATAATTTTATATCCCTAGTCCGCAATGGGAAAGTTGTTTCAGGGACATATGGTTCTGATTGAAGATTAACGCTAAATATATCGTAGAATGCAAAAAAAAATCGATATTTCATTAAAAAATTGTATGTTAGGATAAATTAGGCAGAGACTTTCACTTTTACTAAAGAGACCTTCACCAGCATATCACACAATATCTCTTAATTGTTCCCTCTTCTCACTCGGAAGAGATATTATTAAACTCGGATCCGCCAGAGGACAAGAACTGTTCTGTATATTCCATAGGTACTGAATACCTATTTCAAAGCGAAGACAATTTTAAAACACATTTTCAGAACATCAAATGCAGAGAACACCAGCGCATAGAATAAGCTCACAGAAAAGCTACTTCAACTTTCGACTAAATATTAACATTCAAGTTCTCAATACAATTTTCATCAAAGGTTGGTATAAATAGTTCATTAATCTACTTGCACTTCTGACATTGTCTTAGTAACTTTGTTTTATATATACACAAGGATATAAAACACTCTCTTCTCGCAGAACATATGTCAATTGCAAGTGAGTTTAATTGCAAATGAGTTTGATGTAACTGTGTTGGTTTAATCCAATTTTATGAGCCTTTTTGAAGATCTGATATATTGTATTCACCTAGCATGAGGTAAACTCAGCCCATTTACAAAAATAAAAAATTTGGCTGATTTTGATTCACAAAGATATTTCGCGCGCAAAAACATGTTTGACCTATTGCGTGGTCGTTTACTATGCCCTCGTAATGTAAAGGACGTCTTGAATAGGTAAGAAAAATAACGAAAAATAACGAAAATCATTGGTGCTTTTGTTCTGGTTTTAGCAGACTACGACAAATCGACACATTTTAATTACTAACACACTAACAGAGGGCCTGGTTACATAAGCCGGGCTGGCTCGGTTTTACCGAGATCTTGGCGCGTTTGTAATCAACTTTGTGATTCCAAGTCAAACGAGCCAGCCTGGTTAGCCGTAATCCTGGTTTTGAGATATAGAGGTCAGGGTTAGGGTTAGGGTTTTGAGATATAGAGGATTTAGAGGATGGGAGGGAGGTTCAGAAAATCAGAAAATTGGAACCATAAGAATATCATAGAACCCTAGCAAGGCCTTAGGTAAGTTTTACTGTGATACAAGCAACATCCTTCAACCCCCCTCACCCCCCCATTCTTGTAGGCGACAAATAATGACCATTCCTTAAAAAGCATTCACCCCCCTCTTCAAAAAAGAAAACAAAAAAGGAGGCAAAAATATTTCTCTTCGGACAATAATGTTACCATACTCTGTCGTTTATCAATTCGGGGATTTATTTCCAAGAGTTTTCTTTTCTTTTCTTTCTTCTTTTTTTATATTCCTTAAGATATTTCGATGCAAAATTTGCCACAGTGGTGGAACAAAAGGGTGCGAGGGCAAAAATTAGCATAATTCTCCCGCGTGTGAGTGTTTGCTGGGCGTTCTCATCATAAAATAATTTCAGTGGTTAAATAGTTAGAAAAGTAATTGGAAGATTTGAAGTTCATAAAGTAACAACTGAACAGCTTTCCAACTTTCGGTCTTTCTTCTAAAGACGGTGATTCAGTTTAAGGCATATTTAACTAGAGATTATTCAGGTTTATAATCTCTTGGACATAACAAACTCCTCTTCTGAGTTTTCTCGAAGAATAGCATTAAATAAATGTAACTTTATAAAATTCATTTCATTAAACGAGTAGATTTCTAAAATTTCCTGATTACGCAATAAGTCGCTTTGATGAGAAAGTAAACTGTCTGTTGAATTATTGGGCATTTTCAGATCTGTCTTTGTTTTGCTGCAGCGGTGGCCACATGTTATCCTTATCTTAATTTGGTACCCAGATCCCACTGTGTGGCTGTAACCTCTTGGCCATGAATGGTCTGGGTACGAGGATTGAGATGCTATATCGTACACAGACCTTTTACATTACATTTACACCATAGCATCTGGGTACAAGATTAACCCACCCTCACATAGCTAGATACCCGTAGAACTAAGCGGGCAGAGGAAATGTCCTACCCCTAACTCCCACTTAGTGAACCAGGACGGCGCTCTGGGATTTGAACTCTTTTCTGATAAAATTTCTCTTGTGTTCCGGTACATCTGCATGGCTTTTACAGCGTGAGTCTATAGTGTTAACCATCTCCTGATAATTACTTAAAGTTGTAATAAGAGAGGCATTGTGATGAACATCACGAGATGAACACGCCTCGCTGATTTTGAAATATTTGGTTTACCTTCGCGATTCTACCGAGGATTGCGGAATTCAACTACTTTTCTTCTGTTAATTGAGATTTTGGGAGTTCAATTCGTCAGTTCCCAAAACATGTGATCCCGTAAGTCTCGTCTATTCTTATCTTTTCTCAAGGATTTGAATGGAACGCACCGACAATTTTGGCATACTTTGTATCATTAACTTCAATAGTCGATTTGAACTCGGTTGACTCAAACTGATAATACTTTCCCTTGGCTCAAATTTACCCTAATAACTCTAACTTTAGGTAATAAAATAATTTGGATATATCAACAAAGTTGAAATGGTAAATTGGCCACGGTAACGATTACTAAAGCTGACGTTTCGAGCGTTAGCCCTTCGTCGGAGCAAATAGAGGAATTGTGGGTTGTGTGTTGTGTGCTTTTAAAGGCAGAAAATGGAGCTACGTTAACTTTAGGTAGGTGTCTGAACAGAGCTGATTGACACGTCCCAACCTTTACTCGTGATCGATAAGAACGTGGTAACATTTATGAAAACGTGACACATTTAGCTAAACCTTCTAAAGTAAACGTTCTTAGACGGAACAAACTAAATGTGCGAAACGACTCTCGATCGTGCAAGAAGTGTATACATGATTCGTTATTAATTATGATAGAACAATTGCAATTCAACTCCTGTCCCGATACCTCGAACCTTCGCTAACCCGAATCCTTTTACGTCTCCCCGAATTACGAGGATACTACTGTAGATTGGTAACTGGAATAGTGGTTAGATGTATATATACATACAGTTACTTTATTCATCATTACGGATGCAAGTTACATACTGTGCTGGGTCAAGTAAACAAATTACAAACAACATCTCCCAAGGGCTACTTTATAGAAGAAATTTCAAATTAGTACTCGATGGTTACTGGATATGATAAATAAAATTCAGAAACGATTTCTGCAGACTAGTGCCGGCTGTTATTTGTTGTTTTTCACGACAATTTTGCAGATAAGATATTGATGATAATGGCCTCGGTATGATCACTGATGCGCGGAAAGGAAGAAAAGATCGATGAACCAGTGTTATATGTGACGACTTAAATTGCTCTTAAAAACTTTTTCTTACATTAAAATATTTTAAAAGTTTTGTTCGCAATTTTTTTTTTAATTTGAATTTGAACATTCTAGGAAATGTAGATCGTATTCAACTGATGTCATTTGAAGAATGTCGATCCATTAAATTAATTAATGGTAATGAGTTGCCAGTAATTACTCGACTTGGCTACTACTGCGTCCAAATGATTGCTGGGATCGGCCGAGCCAGTACCAGGTCGCTCAAGCGGCATGTTGTCTCGCGCGGCCTCGATCTTTGTTGTATGAAATGCAGAGACAGGAAAGCTTCCTTAATTTTCCTAAAGTTGTGTGTTTTCAAACCTTTCTTCTTTCCGTGATGGGCCGAGGAAATCGTTGATCTGTGTGGGAATGTGAAAATGACCGTATTGTATCACAATACAATTTACCTTATCCCCCCATAAAGCTTTACAATCTTCTTATGATCCCCACTCTCCTCATCAGCGAGTAACTGGAAGTCAATTTTATATAGCCCTCCCTTTATACTCTGTCGGACCCCCCTCAAAAACTAAATTTTGTGACTATAAAGTCACAATTAGGTGTTTCTTAAAGTATAAGTATGTAACGATAGTTTCAATTTGGTCTAATTCATCTGTAAAGGCCCATTAAATGCATGGTTTCAACATCTGCTTCGACATGCACTTAACACTTTGTTGAACCAAATGTTCGGTGCGTTTGAACAGGTCGTTCAACATTGTTGAAAACGTAAAAAGTGTTAAAACCTTGTTAAAAGCGCGTTGAATCAAGTTTAAATCAGTTCAAACTTTCATTCAATATCGACTCAACTTTTCCTTTATTAAACCATTTGAAGAACTTTTAAGGGCCTCTGAAAGGCCTCCGCACAAATTTGTTTTTGCGTTCAACATTTGCTCAACATCCGTTCAACATTTGTGGAACGAATGTTAGTGAAATGTTAAAACCGTTTAAACGGGCCTTAAATCTCGCATCTGTTTCGATCAATGTGAGCAACTTCGAGTTTACCCCTCCCCCCCCCCCCCCATGAACCTTACAGTCACCCTTACTTGTTACGAGTTGACTGTTGCTGGGAAGGGTGGGTGTGCAGTTTCTGTAATTCCGTTACTCGCACGAAATATCGTTTACACTTCATAACATTGTGAGATTTAAACCCGGGCTAACTTTTTCTCTAAGAGTTCCTTAATTAAGCGTTCACCAGATTGGATTCTGCGGTTTCACTTTACGTTAATATTAAAGGTTAAATATTTCTCTTTCTGTGCTTGCTAATTAGAGTAAAGGGCTTTTTAAACATTTAACTCCCATGAGTGATCAAGACAGAATTTCTCCATACAAAATCAATACACTATCAAGCAGACACGTAATAGGCATTTAGGGGACTATTAGTTGATTCAATGCCAAATTCTCTCAACTGACATCGTAAGAATTGTATGGCAGATAGTAAGGAGAATTACAAATGAGATCTTGGGAATGAAAGGATTAAGCGATCTCTACACGGTTAAGAGCTCCGACCTTTTTATCAGCGAATCTAATACCTCGGCTCCAATAGTTCATATACTATACTTAAAATTCGCCCTAAGATTTTTTTCACTAAATTTTTCATGAATCTCGAACAACTGATTTCGACTCTGATGGAAATGCTTTGATGCTGAAGCAAAAGCAATTCTTTTAAAGTGTATATGACACGAAATCTTTTTTTTCGTTGATAGCTAGTTCCATGTGTATAATAAACGGTTTGAGAGTTTAAAATGAATGAAACAATTTTTTTGGTCGATTTTTAGCGCCCGAAACACGCTAAATTTATGTGTAAAATTGTTCCCGGAGACTGGGCCGAGAATTGGGACTCGTGACGTCAGGTTGTTTGATCCTATGATTGGCAAGGTCAACAACTTTCAGTGTTTTCCTTGTAACACGCTGTGATTACTCGCTCAATTCTATCGTTTCACGCTTCGAAATGTCCAGCGATTCCGAGAGTATTGAGTCGTCTGACTCTATAGAAAGTATGGATTGTGGAATAAGCGACAGTTCTGAAGAGGAATGGGGAGTTATCACTGGTGTGATAGCTCCATATCAAGATGAGCCGCTCGCGGACGAGAACGACGAAGAAACTGGCGTTTCGAGCGAACAAACCGATGTTGATGGACTTACCCCGTCAACTCTGGAGGCTAGATACGAGAGAACTGTAGACGTAGACTCCTGGTTAGTAAAACTGGTCCTTTAAAATTCCTTGTATATATACTTGTAGCAAATCTTTGTTAGACAACAATTCATTTTTGCTGTCTTCTTCAGGTGTCGCTGCAAGCAATGTAATACCGGGACGTTAGTTGGTTCCCTGGAGTTTCGATGTTGCAGAGAGGTAACAAATTCATCTGCAAAGATGGTTTTTGATGGTTCCATTGAACGGATAAAATGCATCACACAACACGAGGACTACGATGCGATTAGGAACCGCGCAGTTCTTCTCCAAGTGGCTCCCTTGTTGAGAAACCAGGATGGTGGGACTTACCGTCGCCGAGGTGGAGTCAGAAAACGAGTCAGTACATTTTTAGTAAAAACATAAATAAAAACATACAATGTGTAAACTAGCATAATCACTTTGCTGGGCATAAAACATTAAGCTTCAGATAAATCAGGGTAAATTAAGGCACCTCAAGCTATAAAAGTTGACCAAGTTAAGTTAGATTTTGCATTTACTTGGACTTTTATCTGATGCACTGACCTAAGGTAAAACAGGAACTAATAAGATTGCTTGCAAAGTAGCTTGTAGGAAAATGTAAGCTTGAGAAATGCCCTGCAGTTCATTATCAATTCCTAAACATAAATATTTTTTATTTGAATGTGTGTGTCATGGGGAGGTGAAAGGCAGGGTCCTGTAGTAATGTAGAGCATTCTTACACACCTTCCTATATAATTTTCATTGTGCTTTTACTCTAGGTTCATTAGAGCTGTTGCATACCGATGGACCACAAGGTGGCTTTGTGGCTACATGGGCTGGGATAACAGAAGACCACTACCAGCCTGTGTTTACCATAATATCAGAACTAAATACCAGTCACAAAAATTAATACCAGAGGTTTTGCTGCTGCTCATGACAGAGACTAGCATAGTACACATAATCAAACCTATGACATGATTGTTCTACACTGATTGTCTCGGTAAACAACAATTTTCAAATTGATTTTCATGGGTGGTTGTTTCTTGTTCTATTGTTTGGTAATGTATGGACTGTGAACCAGAAACAGCTTAGGTTCTACATGCACACTAGTTTGACTAAATTTAAAATTTCAACTTGTTGTAGGTACAGTGCAAATATTGTAAGTCGATGAGTACAGTGCAATGCATGCATGGAAAATTTAAAGTAAGAAGGAAAATTGTACCACGCAGAAAACATTCCTGTGACAAAAGTTTGGTCACTTTATTTTTTGCAACGGCTTTTGTGACTTCGCAATGGTTTTTGTCATATTGAGCAATTGTAAGGTCGTCTTGAAGTGGGTTGACTGCTGCTTGAGGTATTGTCACTGATAGACATCTGTAGTTTCGCCTGCTCTGCTTCTGTAAAATAAATAAATTTATTTAATTATGTTAGTGCATTTTTAGTTTGTTTGTTTAGCATCCTTTTACTATGGAAAAAACATGTAGAAGATATCCTCCGTGGAGACAATCACATTGTGCATTACCATGATGGCAAACTTGTTCCCAAGGTCTATCTTTTCCCCAGTTCTAGTGGGTGGGAAGAAGATAGACCCTGAGGACAAGGTTGCATGACAGTTGGTACGTAGAACATTATGTCATATTTGAACATTGCGCTTCATGAGCTTTGAAGAGTCAAAGCAAACTAACCTGGTGGAAATAGTGACGTTTTCTTCGTTGCCTTTCTTGCCTGGTAAAACTTTACAGCATCCTCTTTATTTACTCTGTCTGGGAACTGCTGGTTGAGGGGTTCTGGTACCCTTGCTGCATACTTCTCATCTACTTTCTTCATTTCTGCCTTTGGCAAGGTGAAGAGAAGATTCTTCAGTGTGTCAACATACCCTGAAAAGATCACAGCCCAATTCATATAAAATGTCGACGTCATTTGAAAAACGTGCAACAGTGTTTTATCAGATATAAGGAAACAAGGTGAAGCAGAGTCCTTTACACAAGATGCTGGTCAATAGTACTTATCATGGTAAAAAGAGTGATCTGACTCTTAACAAAAGAGCATAACATTTCCTACACTTAGTTCAGTGTAGCCACTGTACTTTTAAAATCATAATGTTCAATAATTACCATAGCTAGGTGGAGATGCCACCTCTCTAACAACCTCTTCTCCCAGTTTAAATTTTGGATAAGTCACCCGAATGTATTCTTTTCCATCGCTTGATGTTTGGGTTTCTCTTCTGAGGTTTTCATTAAAATGCAAGCTTGCCAGTATATGCCTAGAAAATTTTACTTTAGATGAGCGAACACATGAAAATCTGAAAATGAGATTGTGTATGATAATGGTTGGAACACAAGGGAAAGAACCAAGGAAAGGAATTAAGGGGATGGGAATGTGATAAATGATAACAAATACTGTTTTGTGTAGTTGCATACATTGTAGACATGTTGCATGATGTCTGGTCAATAGATCATGTGTAACATTTAGCAGTCACATACCCAATCATTTTCAAAAATGACAGTTTTGAGCTAAAAGTGCAATACAAAACACTACTTTGGCCATAAAACTTCCAGGAATACTACATCTGCAGAGTGTAAAAGGAAAAGGATAAAATATTGTTTGCAACATATTTAGGTGGGAGTCACTGTAATACAACATATACATAGCTACAAAAAGAACCTAACCAAGAGTAACAAATCAACTTGGGATGCCAGGTGTTTAGGGTGGCATGGAAGCCTTCGAGGCAACTTGTCTGGGCATCTGGTGAGAGTTTTTTTATGTCATTCAGAAGGATCTTTGTCAACAGCAATTTCAATTTGTCATATGCTGCCGTGCCTACCAAAGTATTATTGAACAATTTTAAAATGACACACTACATTGTACATTGTTGAGATTAGAGGATGTAATGTGAACATGTTGATGATTCACTAAGGTATAGGTTTTAGCAGTTCAGTTTGCTTTCAGCACGGCAAAACCGCAATTAGACACGGACATTTTACACATAAATGCTTCCAAAAGAATAGGTTATTTACATCAGAAAAACTTACACATGTTAATGTTTATGATCGGAGATCACGAGAAAACGCTTACCTGTCGCCTTTTGCGATCTGTCAGAACTTCAGGACCTTCTGGTAGAACTGCATGTCTTGTTGGAACAGAGCCCTTGATAAGAACTTTGTTCCGTTTTATCTGCGTCATACCGTCCAGCGAAAATGCCAAGCTGCCCTCGTAACAACTTTGCTCAAAGTGAGCCGAACACAACGAGGCATGTTTGGCAACAGGTTCGCCGAAATCAACTCGGTGCCGCTGCACGAATTTCACCCATTGGGCTCTCACTGTTGGATTTACAGGAAACTGGTGCATCGAAATACCTGGTGTGTAGCTGGTACTCGTACAGCTTCTATTGTTGGGCGCCCCAGCCACACAATAACGTCCACCTTTCCGTACTGGCCTATTCTTTTCCGCCATAGACCACTTTCATAAATGGCTGCCGGATTAATATTCTTTTGTTTAAACTTAAATTTTCCCGAGTGGCCTCGCTTGAGATAATGTATTCTTGTGAATTTTGTACTGAAGAACGAGGCCACCCTGTCAAATTTATATGTATACAAAAGAATTGTAATGCGGCAGCCATTTATGAAAGTGGTCTACTGAGTCAAACAACCTGACGTCACAGGTAAAGTTCACGTGACCTTTTGGCCGCGCGTTCGAGGGGACAAATTTCAAGCCAACTTAGCGCGTAGTTTAAACGAAAACTATGTACTTATAATTATTTTCAACGATTTTTAACTCTCGAACCGTTTGTTATATATATCGAACTAGCAGAAAACAAAAAAAAAAATTTCATGTCATATACACTTTAAGGATTTAGGAAGCAGTTTTCCAGGAACTGTTGAGAGAACTGCTTTGGGACATTACTTAATATCGGCGCCTGCATAAAAAGGCCTACATTACACACTTACTGTATTGTCCCGAGAGAAACAGTTACTTAGGTATACAAAACTAGGGAAACAGGGAAACAGTCAGCTAGGTGAAAAAACTAACTAGTTTCCCGAGGGACCATACATAATTGTTATGTTATATATTTAGACTTTCCCATATGGCAAAAACATACAAATACAAATTGTATCCCGGTCGGGATACATTTTTATTACACGACTCGGGCAGTCAGAGGGCCGATAACTAAAATCAACCAATCAAAAGGCTCTATTGCCGGTCAATAGTCTCTCAGTATTGGACCAGGCACTGTCCCGAATGGTCCCGAATGATACCGCACTTGTCTCCCTTTGATCTTCAGTCGTATGATAAATCTCTTATTAACCAAGTTTGCACGGGACCTTACTGGAAGAATATCGGCCCTCGGTCTTTTTTGTACGGACCCCGCTACGCTCAGCC
Organism: Stylophora pistillata; assembly: GCF_964205215.1. Lineage (NCBI taxonomy): Eukaryota > Metazoa > Cnidaria > Anthozoa > Scleractinia > Pocilloporidae > Stylophora > Stylophora pistillata. The sequence goes on from NC_142523.1 coordinate 9,602,503, forward strand.
CGTACTGTCAAAACCTCGGGCCTTTATTCTTCCAGTTCAGCCCTCGCGCTTGGTTAATAAGATATATGTATTTGATCAGGGGCACGTTGACCAAGAATCAACCAATCACAGTGTCGTTGCCGGACGACAACTGTACTCGGTTGATTCGATATTTAAATAATTTTCATTCGTAACAACACCGCTCACGTTGCTCCCAACTCAACTTGTTTTTATCTCTTGCTACAACAACAACAACAACAACAACAACAAAGTCTTTATTCGCACTTTTTCAAGAGGTTACTACAGATTACAAAAGTCAGAATATATAAGAAACAGTAAATTACATCAATAATCAAAAGTAAAATGTGCACAGTGACCAAAGTAACATAGCTTTCGAGTTGGCCACTGTCACGTGTAATTAACTGGTGTATCTTAACATTTACACATGACTTACTTTACTTTAATTCTATATTTACACTAACCAAGGTATTTATACAAAGTTAATATTATAAACCAAGAGAAAAGAGAAATGAGTAAACAAGTAAATAAATGAATAAAAATTAAATTAAGTTTAAAAGAAGGAGAAATAATTTTTTTTACATTGCAGTTGTATAAGTACTGATAGTAAAGGTGCCAAAGTAACAAGTATTGGTAGATACGCGAATTTTAATGAATCAAAAAAACAGAGACTAAGAACAAAGAAACTAAAGTAAACTGAGTCAATGCATTCTAAGAAGCAGATTGCGAATTTCGAAGATATAGCTTGAATTATTTGGAGAAGCGATAATAACATAATTTTTTTAGATGCAGTGGAATAGCCTCTCATATTTTCGGTGCAATGAAAGTAAAAGTAGAAGCTCCCTAATTGTTATGTGTTAGAGGCCTACGGAAGTTAAGGTTAGATACAAATCTAGTGTAATGGCTATCGAAGTTAGAAGCTAGAGGTAGAGTTCAAGAAAAAACTTTCCGGGATGCCTGTTGGATTGTTAATTATTTTATGTGCAAAGAGTGCTACACGAGCACGTGGCCCATAGCCACGAGCTGATATGTCAATTTACAACATAGTAACGGTTAAAAGTCTAGGAAGCGGGAGGGACACACAGTGCTCGTTTTCTTGAGTGCAAGTCTAGGTATATAACAATATTTAATATTTCTCGTAAAAAGTTTGGTGTCTAAACATGACCCTTAATATGTGATGTTATCTTTTTGTGAGAGAAAGGTTTCTCGCCAGCTATAGTGTCGGTTATTATTTGTCGTTTTTCAAGACGATTTCGCAGATTACATATTGATGATAACGACCTCAGTATGATCACTAATGCGGAAACGGAAGAAAAGAACTATGAACCACTACCTCGTTCTATGTGACGACTTAAATTGCTCTTACAAGCTTTTTCTTACCTTAAAATATTTTAAAAGTTTTGTTCAGATTTTTTAAATTTGAATTTCAGCACTCTAGGAAACTTGAATCGTATTCGATTGACGCCAGTTAAAGACTGTTGAATCAATTAAATGAATTAGTGGTAACGAGTTGCCAATAAACGAATTGGCTAATACTGCGTCTAAATGAACGCTGGGATTGGCCGAGCCAGTATCAGGTCGCTTAAGGGGTATGTTGTTCCGCGGCCTCGATCTTTGTCATTGTTGTATGAGATGCAAAGCCAGAAAAGCTTGGTAAACTCGCTTAGAAATTGTGTGTTTGCAAACCGTTCTTCTTTTCATGATGGGTTGGGGAAATCTTTTATCTGTGTGGGAATGTGAAAATGACCGTATTTTATCACAGTACAATTTACTTTATCCCCCCAGAAAGCTCTGGCAGTGAGTTTTCTACAGTCCCACTTCCCTCCCCTCCCCCCTTTTGTACTCTGTCGGAGACGAAAGAGTATAAAGGGAGAGCACAAACTTCCCAGTTAACAAATGCGTACTACCATTTTCAGTTGAGTGAGAAGCGACGAAAGTTTGGCGACCAAGTTTTGAGGTTAAAATATTATTTTTGTTGTTGTTGTTTTTGATATAGGCGAAGTGTCGTTTGACTTTTTTTCCAAGATGGGGCTCACGTTGACGGTTAACGGTTTAAACGGAGCCCTTTTTACAGTTGACGATTAAATTTTAGGTCATACATCGGTTAACGGTAATTTGTTGGAATGTCGTTTATAAGACCAACTAAACGCGCAAATTGGGCTGTCAAATTGGGCTGTCATTTTTCATAATGACGTGGTTGTTTAGAACTGTTAATTTGTAGCACCTATTTGATAGAGATGACTATCGTTTTCCGACACCGGAAGTGTTTCCACACCGGAAGTCAGTTTGGTCGCGGAGTTAAAAGACTTACGTAAATGTATGAACAACAGATGTTGACCCGAGTTTAGGCAATCGTTTAGTTCTTAATTAAGGATATCTGAGACATTTGACGGCTAACATTGGCTTGCTTATTTGACGGTTGACGATAGAAATATTGAGTTTTTGACGGTTGACGGTTAATATTTTGGCCATTTCACGGTTGACGGTTAACCCCATTGAGACCCCCTTCCAAGTTTGACAGTTGGCGACCCACAGCTTTTGAGATTTGGTTACCAAACGAATAAAATTTCCCCTGACAACCTTATGGTCAAATCCCCGTCCCAAAACCTTGTCCGTGTCTTACCCAACTTAATCGTAGTAAATGTCTAGACAAGTTTAAAAATTCTTAGTCCTTAGAAAAGATAAACAAAGTGATATAACTAACTGACTTGACTAATGGCGACATTGCTTTTGAAAGGGTCTGATTGAATATGGCCGCTCCAATGGAATATACTGAGGAGCAATTGAATTACTACAGGATCTGTTGCATTGTCACCGATGTACTAGCTGAGGGCCTTCGAACAATCTTCAAACAAGAATGGGATAATCGCTACAAGGCAACCCTGGGAGAATGGAAAGATGCACCAAAAAATGGAATGGACTTTGAGAGCCATGAATCCCCACGAAACAGAAGAAGAAACGCCCTTCTCTTGAAAACTATGATCAATGGTGACAGAGCGGAATGGGATTGTACCATGCTGTTTTATGCCATTCTTTATTCCGATTCCATCTGCAGTCTCCATCCAGCTGTTCAGTCAAATGTGGATGATCTCAGAAAATTTCGTAATGAAGACTTTGCGCATAGACCACGAGGCTTCCTATCCAGCAGAGATTTTCAAGATGATATTTTAAAGGTGAATACTGCATTTCACGCACTCGGTCTCCCCACTCTACAAATCCGTGCAATCCAAACTCAGACAAGTTTCCCCACGAAAGAGTTAAGAAATGTTTTGAAGAAAGTTAACGACCTTCAACAGGAGGTTCAAAATAAGGAGACAAGAATTCAACAACAAAAAAAGGAACTTGTTGAAAAAGAAACAAGACTTGAAGAAAAAGACAAGGAACTTGAAAAAAAAGAGAATCAGCGGCAGACGCTTGAAGAACAGCTGCAAACCAAAGTTCCCCCATTTTGCATTCTCCCCCCTGAACCTGCACATGACGTCTCCCCTCGCGAATATGATGTTGGTAAAATCATACAACATCTCAAAGCACTCAAAAGCTCCAACAATCACAGCTTAAGCACCTTGTACTTATCAGGAAACCCTGGAAGTGGAAAATCTCAGCTGGCTCGACTAGTAGCTAAGCAATTTTTCGACGAAAGCAAAGAAACTCCCTCTGGGATTTCATTTGTTATGACGCTTAATGCAGAAAATTCAGAGACACTTTTGGAGTCGTATGTCTCTTTCGCTCGAAACTGTAAATGTCCGGATTACTCAGTTACAGACACTTATAATTCCAAAGATCTGAACACAGAAAAGAAAATTGCAAGTCTCAAGACCCTGATAAGCGCAAAAATTGGGCTTTACACTTCGTGGTTACTGGTAGTTGACAATGTCACTAATCTGTCCCAGGTATATACTTATTTGACAGATTTAGCAAACCAGCAATGGATGAGGGGCCAGTTATTGATAACAACGCAAGACACCGCGTCTATTCCTTTGACAAGTTCTTCCATTCAGCAAATATCAGTAAGTGAAGGGATGCTTCCTGACGATGCCAGCTCTTTGTTAAGGCTCCTTTCTGGTGTCACTGATGATAAGATGGAAAAAGAAATTGCACGGTATCTGGACTACCTGCCACTTGCTTTGGCCGGCGCCGCCGTCTATGTAAGACAAGTTCGGGAAGGTAAAATAGCTCCAAACTTCGGCTGGACCGACTATCTAAAAAAACTTGAAAAAGGACAGCGACGCACAACTGAGAACATTCTAGCCGAGACAAACCCAAGTTACCCAAAAACAATGACCACAGCAATAACACTCGCCTTGGAAAAGGAAATTAGTTCCGACAGAGTTATAAAGCACTTGTTCACTTTTCTCTCTCTTTGTGCGCCACAACCAATATTAAAAGATATTGCTGTCGAGTACATTATGGAAATGGAAAAAGAATATGAAGATAAAGATGCAATTGGCGTAAAGATAAAGCGATGCCCATTGTTATTGTTTGACGAAGAGGAGAGCGGTGTGTACATTCGAGTGCATGGAGTCGTCCATTATGTTGCTAATTCAGTAACAAAAAAATGTACAAAGGATGAGAAAATCAAATCCATACTGGGAGCTGCTTTATCCCTCTCCAGATTTGAGGATCAAGATTCTCTAGTCATTGGCACGAGAATTGTCCCTCATTTGGCAAAAGTGATTACAGACGCAAACCCCTTCTTTTCTAAAGAAGGAATATCGCAAGTCGCTCATATTGGTGGATCGACTTTGCAGGACTATTCTAACGTCTTTACAACTCTCGGAAATATGTGCTGCGACCACTCTCAATATCCAGCTGCAAGAAGCTACTTTACAGCAGTCCTAGCAATCGCCGAGTTAAGAAACCCAAGTAATGAATTACAAAAAACCTTTATTTATAATAACCTGGGTCGTGTCCACGAGCAACTGGGTGACCTAAAGCAGGCAAAAGACTTTCTCGAGCGAGCCCTGGATGTTCGGCTGAAAAAGCTCGGACCTAAGCATGCTGATGTCGCAACGTCTCATAGTTACCTGGGCCATGTCCACTACAAACTGGGTGACCTAAAGCAGGCAAAAGACTTTCACGAGCGAGCCCTGGATGTTCAGCTAAAAAAGCTCGGACCTGAGCATGTTTCTGTCGCAACGTCTTACAATAACCTGGGCCGTGTCTACCAGCAACTGGGTGACCTAAAGCAGGCAAAAGACTTTCACAAGCGAGCCCTGGATGTTCGGCTGAAAAAGCTCGGACCTGAGCATGTTCATGTCGCAACGTCTTACAATGACCTGGGCCTAGTCCACGAGCAGCTGGGTGACCTAAAGCAGACAAAAGACTGTCACGAGCGAGCGCTGGATGTTTGGCTGAAAAAGCTCGGACCTGATCATGTTTCTGTCGCAACGTCTTACAATAACCTGGGCCCAGTCCACAGGCAGCTGGGTGACCTAAAGCAGGCAAAAAACTGTCACGAGCGAGCGCTGGATGTTTGGCTGAAAAAGCTCGGACCTGATCATGTTTCTGTCGCAACGTCTTACAATAACCTGGGCCTAGTCCACGAGCAGCTGGGTGACCTAAAGCAGGCAAAAGACTGTCACGAGCGAGCGCTGGATGTTAAGCTGAAAAAGCTCGGACCTGATCATGTTTCTGTCGCAACGTCTTACAATAACCTGGGCCTAGTCCACAAGCAGCTGGGTGACCTAAAGCAGGCAAAAGACTATCACGAGCGAGCGCTGGATGTTTGGCTGAAAAAGCTCGGACCTGATCATGTTTCTGTCGCAACGTCTTACAATAACCTGGGCCTAGTCCACAGGCAGCTGGGTGACCTAAAGCAGGCAAAAGACTATCACGAGCGAGCGCTGGATGTTTGGCTGAAAAAGCTCGGACCTGAGCATGTTGATGTCGCAACGTCTTACAATAACCTGGGCCTAGTCCACGAGCAGCTGGGTGACCTAAAGCAGGCAAAAGACTGTCACGAGCGAGCGCTGGATGTTAAGCTGAAAAAGCTCGGACCTGAGCATGTTGATGTCGCAACGTGTTACAATAACCTGGGCCTAGTCCACAAGCAGCTGGGTGACCTAAAGCAGGCAAAAGACTGTCACGAGCGAGCGCTGGATGTTTGGCTGAAAAAGCTCGGACCTGAGCATGTTTATGTCGCAACGTCTTACAATAACCTGGGCCTTGTCCACGAGCAACTGGGTGACCTAAAGCAGGCAAAAGACTTTCACAAGCGAGCCCTGGATGTTCGGCTGAAAAAACTCGGACCTGAGCATGTTGATGTCGCAACGTCTTAATAACCTGGGCCTAGTCCACGAGCAGCTGGGTGACCTAAAGGAAGCAAAAGACTGTCACGAGCGAGTGCTGGATGTTTGGCTGAAAAAGCTCGGACCTGAGCATGTTTCATGTCGCAACGTCTTACAATAACCTGGGCCATGTCCACGAGCAGCTGGGTGACCTAAAGTAGGCAAAAGACTTTCACAAGCGAGCCTTGGATGTTCAGATGAAAAAGCTCGGACCTGAGCATGTTGATGTCGCGACGTCTTACAATAACCTGGGCCTAGTCCACAAGCAGCTGGGTGACCTAATGCAGGCAAAGACTGTCACGAGCGAGCGCTGGATGTTTGGCTGAAAAAGCTCGGACCTGAGCATGTTTATGTCTCAGCGTCTTACAATAACCTGGGCCATGTCCACGAGCAACTGGGTGACTTAAAGCAGGCAAAAGACTTTCACAAGCGAGCCCTGGATGTTCGGCTGAAAAAGCTCGGACCTGAGCATGTTGATGTCGCGACGTCTTACAATAACCTGGGCCTAGTCCACAAGCAGCTGGGTGACCTAATGCAGGCAAAAGACTGTCACGAGGGAGTGCTGGATGTTTGGCTGAAAAAGCTCGGACCTGAGCATGTTGATGTCGCAACGTCTTACAATAACCTGGGCCATGTCCACGAGCAACTGGGTGACCTAAAGCAGGCAAAAGACTTTCACAAGCGAGCCCTGGATGTTCGGCTGAAAAAGCTCGGACCTGAGCATGTTGATGTCGCAACGTCTTACAATGACCTGGGCCTAGTCCACAAGCAGCTGGGTGACCTAAAGCAGGCAAAAGACTGTCACGAGCGAGCGCTGGATGTTAAGCTGAAAAAGCTCGGACCTGAGCATGTTGATGTCGCAACGTCTTACAATAACCTGGGCCTAGTCCACGAGCAGCTGGGTGACCTAAAGCAGGCAAAAGACTTTCACGAGCGAGCCCTGGATGTTCGGCTGAAGAAGCTCGGACCTGAGCATGTTTATGTCGCAACGTCTTATAGTAACCTGGGCCGTGTCCACGAGCAACTGGGTGACCTAAAGCAGGCAAAAGACTGTCACGACTGAGCGCTGGATGTTTGGCTGAAAAAGCTCGGACCTGAGCATGTTTATGTCGCAGAGTCTTACAATAACCTGGGCATTGTCCACCGGCAGCTGGGTGACCTAGAGCAAGCAAAAGACTGTCGCGAGCGAGCACTGGATATTCGCCTTAAAATATTTGCTCCGGAACACGTCAAGGTGGCAGATACTTACAAAAGCCTGGGCGCTCTGCACAATTATCTCGGTCTCAGCCAAGAAGCAAAAGGGTGTTACGGTCGTGCATTGTCGATTTATGTCAAGAACTTTGGCCCTGAAGATATTGAAATGAGATTTGTTCAGAATGGACTTGCTCAGCTACGTACAGCAGAACTGAATATTGGTAACACATAAAGTTCAATAATCATAAATTCGTAATTCTTTAAAGCGTTAGGCTCGTTACTCGTAGATCAGCGAAGATCAAATCGGAATTGAGAGTTCAAACAAAGATATCAAGACTTCAGTTTACAGCATACTTATACAGATTAAGTCAAGCAACATCTAATTGTGTTGCATTGTAATGTAGAAAATTTAAGAAACCAAAGACAATTTTCCTGTAAGCCAGACTTCTAGCGATCAACATTACAAGTTAAAGAGCCAATTAGAGTGCAGTCAGTTGCGTTTGACACGTGCCGCAACCGATCTGTAAAAGGCAGAGCTAAAAACCCATTCAAATCTCAAGAGCTTTTGAGGCTCACTCTTGAAACCATAGCAACGTTAGACTAAAAATGGCAGAATATTTAAAAAATTGAAACGCGCTGTGGTTTTCCTCCTAGATCACGACGCTAGTAGAGAAATTACGCTTCAAACTTTTACCTCAAATGTCTCTCAAAACGGGCACAAAATATCGTTTGCACACCATAGTTTCTCCCTTGCTGATATTAACCGGTCTATCATCGAAGTTCGATCGTCAAAATGCATTTGGAGTAAGTTCGACTACGTTGATCTCGACACGTCAGCTGGGCGGTCCCCAGCGATAGTTTTATCATATTTTGCTTTAAAAAAAGTGGTTTTGAAGTATCAAGGATTAATCCTTTCAATTTTTTTTAAAAATTGCGCCACATCAATTATTATTAAAAACCGGATCGTTGAATAATGCAATTCAAGACTTTTTATGGACTTAACCATTATGATATATGAGCCAATATACCATAATCTACAAATATGATAAGTGTACGCGTCGGCTTAAAATTAAAAGGGAGCTCAAAAGAGGAGAAGACAAGATTTGTCTAATATCGTGGGGGTGTTTTTAATAAAAGAATAATTATTCCACTCGCGCTTGTTGGATATGGGATGATTATAGCTAACTCGGCACTACGCGCCTCGTTGGCCATCTATCATCTCATATCTAACTAGCGCGGGTGGAATAATTGTTAAATACATACTGTTGCTATGGATTTATAGGCGTCTATGTGACATGCGCAGATGTTATTCAACTTTGTCTATGTAATATACAATTAGACCCTGTCACTGGCTGTCAGGATTTTAAAATATCGTCTGTGACTTTATTGCAATGAACGTTGGACTTTTCTCGGAGTATGGTTCCTCTAGAACCTATTAAGTTTAATTTCTAGTTTTGACATCGAAGTAATTCTTTAAAATTTGAAAATTGTTCATAGTTTAAATCATCACAGCCATAGTAACTTTTGGCGTGCTGTACGTATTGTAATCTTTAACTAAGTAGGTTACTTATTAAAGGAGTTAAGTAATGGCACTTCTGTAGTCGATGGTGTTGCGTTTTGGTGGTTGAAAAGATTGGTTGTTTAACAATTGGTTCATGCTTTAGCGTGCACTATCGAGTTATGGAGCACGCGGGAAGTTTGGAGAGCACGAAAGAAGCGTAAGAGTTGCCCGAGGCGATAGCCGAGGGCAACTCTAGCTTCTTTCGTGCTCTCCAAACTTCCCATGTGCTCCATAACTCGATAGTGCACAGCTGAAAGCATGAACCAATTGTTTTAGAACATAGCCGGTAGAATTGTGCATCAAATCCGACGGGAAAAATGGACAACAATATCAGTTGAAGCGAATCGTGACGGCGCTGATGCCGCGTCTCCTTTTCCTTTGTTTTTCTCTTTTTCTGCCTCATTTCAGAACTCTAGCCCAAGGGAAAAGGTCGAAACATTGTCTTCGTTTTCGGACTAGTAGGCCGAGTTTCTTTTTGTATCCATTATTGTCGCGAAATATATTATTTTTCCCGCGCTAAGAATCGGCCACTCGCGCGAAAAAAAAATTTCTGGCGAAGCGATTTGCTGACGCTGTCAGCGTGCACTATCGGGATTCTGAGCACGCTTACAAATATTGAATTTGATTGCGCGGTTCAGCTAGCTATGTTCTAATAGAACAATAGATAAAACCTATGGTTCCGTTTGGCAAAAACCGCGAGAATGCACAGAATCCGCATGGCTCTAATCATACTCCATTTATCAGTCATTTTCGCGGTGTGAACACGAGCTTGTTGATACACAAACCTAAAAGAATCCGGGACAATCTCACTCCTATAGAACGATAAGCCATACGCTCACTTAAGGAACGTAAAGACATAATTATAAAACCCGCCGACAAAGGTTCTGGTATTGTTGTTATGGACACAACCTGGTACATCTATGAATGCAACAGACAACATTCTGACACTATATCGTATAAACGCTTGACAAACGACATCACTGCTGATATACAAAAACGTGTTACCTTTTTTGTTAACAGGATGCATAACGACCAACTCATCAACGAAACAACAAAACAATACCTCTTGCAGACTGACGTAAGACCAGGACGATTTTACATCTTACCCAAAATACACAAACCCGGTAATCCAGGACGCCCTATTGTCTCATCCAATAGCCACCCCACTGAACGGATATCCCAGTTTGTTGACCACTACCTCCAACCACTCGTTCACAAACTACCATCTTATATCAAAGACACCAATGACTTCCTCAACAAACTGTTTTACATTGGTAATTTGCCCCTAATTCTTTACTAGTTACACTTGATGTTTCATCCCTCTACACCAATATCCCACATAACGAAGGTATTAATGCTTGTGACCATTTTCTGTATATCTCCTCCAATACCCCTATTCCTACCGTCACACTTTGTGACCTCATTCGTATGGTTCTTACCATGAACAATTTTACTTTTACTTTTAATGATGCTCATTACCTCCAAGTTCACGGCACAGCCATGAGTACCAAAATGGCCCTTCTTTCGCTAACCTTTCTTTCTTGGTCTTTTGGAACCTAACGCTTTGAAAAATGCCCCATGTAAATCCCACACTTGGTTTAGATACTTCGACGATATCTTTATGGTCTGGACCGAAGGTTTAGATAACCTAAAAATTTTCGACGGTAATATCTCCACTGACCTCTACACCAAACCCACAGACAAACATATGTATCTATTGCACTCTTCTTGCCATCCATTACATACCAAAAAAGCTATTCCGTTCAGTCTAGCACTCCGCCTACGACGTATCTGTTGTACAGATAAAGCTTTTGAGACTCGCGCCGCTCAACTTACCTCATAGTTCTCAAACGAGGTTAAAGCAATAAATTCGTCACCAAACAAATACAACGCGCCGCTGACATCTCCCGCACACTCACCTTACAAACTAAAGACGTAAAAAAACCTAACCGTATTCCATTTATGACTACTTTTAGTCCGTCGCTTCCTCGCATCCCAACATCATCAAAAAACACTGGCATGTACTGCAGACTTCTAACCGCTACAAAAAAGCTTTTCCTCAGCTGCCAGTTGTCGCCTTCAGACGCTCCCCCAACCTTCGCGACACATTAGTAACAGCCAAACTCCCCTCTAATTCTACCACTTCCCATCCTCAACTCCCCCCCGGCTCTTTCCGTTGTGGTAGAAACTGCGCTACTTGCCCCTACATCTCTGACGGTCTTACTAACTATACTTTTTTTTCTACCGGCGAAACACGTCCCATTAAATCTCACTTGACCTGTGACACTAAAAACCTTATCTCCTTAATTTAGTGTAACCGCTGTAACTTACAATACATAGGAGAAACTAAACGACGTTTAAAAGACCGTTTTAATATACACCTCCGTACCACTGATAAACCTAACTCTAAATCTAAACGTACTACAGCGGCAGAACACTTCATTTCTTCTCCTAACCACTCTGCTCACGACATGGAGCTAATCGCCATCGAAAAAGTGTTTTCCAAGAGAGACTAGATACGCAAGGCCAGGGAAGCTTTTTTAATTTCAAGAGGCAACACTATTTATCCAGATGGCCTTAACGCTCGCGAAGAAATGTATTAATTTCTAGTTATTTATCCAATTTACATTACTTCATTTCTATTTTTGGTAACTATTTCTATTTTTATTGTTATCTCATTGTCAATCAAATTAGTTTTACATATTTCCGCTGTTACATCATACAGCTTTCTATGAAGCATCACCCCAATTCTCTGCTAAGTCCCACTGCACCTGAAGAAGGCTGGTTTGGCCAGCCGAAATATAGCGCTCCGTCTTAAAATTTACTTATCTACGTTGTATCGGTCTTGCCTCTATATTTATATTTCATACAAAATGAAGCACCAGTGTGGGCCAGTTTACGTAAGGAGCACAGAATTCGAATGTGTGAAATCCTCGCTACGCCACTACTTGCCAACCTAAAAAGCCCTTGTTTCCATAAGCATCACAAAAGCTCTTTGTTATATTCGATGCCCAATCAACCAAGATAATGGTTTGAGAATTTGTGTAATGCTCTACAAAGCAAATCTGCTTTTGTTTGAGGTGAACAGAGCCTGGCACTATGGGAGGTCGGTTAGAGCTCGAAAGACGATTGTCGCGTGTGGTTCGCAGCATCCTCCTGCGCGCATGTCTGGTGTTTGTCTCCACTGGCCTGAAAATGCCACGTCTCCTTCGCAGCCGTTCTTTAGCTAATAGCTCCTTCGTAACGAACAGTATTCCTTTCCCTTTGTTTGAGGGTATAGACCCTTACAGATTGCCCTAGTAAAAGTGGCACGTTATTATTATTTTTTTAATTTTTTCTTTGCTTAAGTTCCTTTGTTTACTGGAAAGTCTGAAATTAAGTGGAGTGCTGGTGCTATAGTTATGTTAAAACCGTGTCTTGTGAAATTCACATCATGCTCAACAAGATATTATGCCAGTCTACACTAAGTTTGAGTTAGATTCTGGGCGCTTTTTTTCAGGTGAACATTGCACTTGTCGCATTTCTGGTTTTCTTGCTTTTGGAAAAAGGTCTTCAGATTTTTACTCTCTTACTTACAAGGTTTTCAAGAAGTTATCTTTGTCTTTACTCTCATTGTTTCCTTCCCTTTTTGAATCCTGTCATTTTGTCTTTTTCCGTATAACATATGAGTAACTCTTCCTGGACACAACTACAGTTCACTGCAGCAAAAAGTATCATTAGCAAAAATCACACCTATCCTTGTCGCAATGTCATTTAGATGACAAACAGTGAGGTAGCGGAATGATTGATTTCCATTGCAAATATGTTTTCACTCGATCAAGTAATAATTGTCTTTATTCTGTCTGGAACTTCGAACATAGAGCTCCGAGCTTCGATTACCTATTTGGCTTAAAATTGCGACTTTTTGGTACGACAAATAGTTTCATAACATGTGTCAGGTAATTCTAAAGCCGGACAGCCGGTAACCGGACAGCAACCATATACCAACTGAGTAGGACGTGAAGTAACAGAAGGTCATGTCTTTCAAGAGCTCAAGTAAGTTATCTAGTTTCATTCTCCTACACTCAATAATTATGTTACCAAAAATTTTGAGCCCTTTACTGGAGCCTTGGCTAAATATTAAAAGATATAATGCATCGATGGGCCTGTCTCGCCTATGATTCATTTGTTCTAATTCATCGGTGAAACAGTGTGCGGAAACTTGTCACGGGTATAATTTATGTGAACACTGAATGAAATTGAAAGCTGCAATATTCCGTAAGTCTAATTCACTACGTTTCGCATACACAAGTTTTTGTCCGAGAGGAAATTCAATACTAATTAGGGAAATTTGAAAATAATGGTAATCTAGCGACACCTAATCACCACAAAGATTCCACAACTGAACCCTTTCATGCATCAGCTTTGTCGGGAGAAATATCGATCTCCAGCACATGAAAACGTTATTCCTCAGCGAATGATATCAGCAAACCTTTAAAACTTCGGTTTCTAAGGGACCACTCATCAGTTATCTAACATTATTTACTCTAATAATCGCGCCTTGCCATCTTCTCGCACTTTGAGCCTAGGTTTAATTTTCTCCTCTTTTCCCTTGTACGGCAGCTGCGCATTGGCAAAGGAACTGCTTTAGCCTTATAATAGAGCATCAAAAACTTCAATATAGAATTAAAAAAAAATACTGGAAATTGACCGCCCATTAGTGGGGGTATCGTTAGAATAAAAAAAAGGCGTGGGGAGGAGGGGAGAGAAATTGTTTTAATGTGACACAACCAAAACACTCCGAACCCCCCTCCCTTTTGATAAATAATGACCGATCCCTGAACAAGGATTATGATCTAATTTACTTTAACAATCGCACTTTGCTGTCTTCTCACACTTTTATAAACCCATGTTCGGAAGAGTTCCATATAACCCCATCATTAATTATGCATTCCATTTTATAAAGACTAAATGTAAAGGTTTCTTTGCAACACTCTATGCATAATTAATGTATGGGGTTCTATGGAACTCTTACCCCCATGTTCAATTTCCTACTATTTTTCCTTGTACGGCGGCCCTGCTTTGGCGAGGGAACTGTTTTAGCTTTTTAATACTGAGTCAGAAACTTTCACTTAGAATTCAAAGGACTGACGAATAAACACGGCTGTCTACATTTTTCGTATCATTTATGGACCATACCAGTTTTCTTAGCTCCTAGCAAGTTGTTCAACCATGCTGTTTTATTCAGGAACCAGAGTCATCAGTTATAGACTGAAGGGGGAGGGGGTGGAGGATTATACGCGATCATTTGGTTTGTAGGGAGAACATAGAGGGAACTAGTCGTCGCTGACTGAGTATAAAGGGGGAGAACTATAGAAAAAGGACTGCCAGCCAATTATTTGTCAATGATGGAGGGGTGGGGGGGGGGGGCATAAGAATGTTACAGAGCATTACCGGGGATCAGGTAAATGTAATTATGACAGTCAAGATTCTCTGACTCCCTCCTCCCCCTCAGGCGATAAATAATGGCCGGTCCCTGATTTCATTCCTCTGAAACCTGCTCTGAGATTTTTGTGAAACTTTACTTTTTGCTTGTTTATCTTATACGAGCGAAAATTTTAAAGTAAAAAAGGGGAAAGTTTTCGAAATAAAGAAAGGGGTGAAATTTTGAAATAAAAGAGGGAGAGAGGGGTCCCGGGGCTCGTTTAGGAACTGTAGTACTCATATAATTCCTATAATATCATAACAATTAAATTTACGAGTACTGGCTAAATTTGCGTTTCCGAAAATTGTTCCTTTTCCTTCGCCGAGAATTGGAGTTTAAATTTATTTCAGGGGAAGAATGACATTGCTCAATTCCGATAAAGAGAAAAAAGGCAATGGTTTACCGTGCTGAAAAAACCGCAATTGCTGATGTGCGTGTGCTATTTACGTGTCGAATCAGTTATGCGCTGGAAGGATATTCCATGCAATACTTTGGCATGTCTTTCAAACAGTTTTTCTCGAAGAAAGAGAGACTCCCACAGAGGTACAAGATAGATGAACGAAAGGAAAAAAACAGTTGATTTTGTACCGTTATCCTCCGTTTTTGACCAAACCCTCAGTGTTCTATAGCTATCCTGACTCATCTATAGGAAATTACTACTTCTCGAAGAGGAAATGGATTTGAGTCGTACCCAAAGAACATTGGAATAATTTTCGAAGGTTTTTTAGTCCGAATCGAAGATATGGTGATAGAAACCCGTATATTTCTCCACTTCCCTCCGATCCCCCATAATCCCCCCATACCCCCTTTCCCCCTTCCCCTCCTGATTCCCCCTCCCCGAACTAATCTGCATCGTTCTTTCTTTCAACGTTACATTTACATTGTTGTAATTTTCATCATGTGTATCACCCACCAGACGATCAAGAAAGAAGAGAGGCATGGTACGTTATTGATCATGAACAAGTTTATAAAATCAAGTTCATTGAGAAAGATGCTCTTAATTCAGGTTATTTTATGATTTTATAGTGTGTTTTGCAGGTTACTGTGCAGCTTAAACATCTTGCGGGAATTATCTTGTGGATTCGCCTTTTTGCTTTCCGTTTTGTTCTTTAAGTTTTGTTAGCTGCTTTTTATTTTCGTGATTATTTTGTTTGTTTGTTTCTTTTTTACTTTAAATGAGTTTCTTTTCTTCATAGAAAAAATTTGCTGTGGAGTATAACTGAAATTTTCGTCAGGAAGTTATTAAATCGATTTTCTGCTAATCAGTCAAACATAAACGGGAAACGACAAAACGCCACATGAGTAAAATTTCAAATTTACTAAATTATGCAGAGGGGAGCAACTCAATCAAGGTCAATCAATGAGGGATATTTAGAATTTGGAATGTGTCAAATTCGAGTAATGAGATAGTTCGAAGCGAACTCGGCGGTGGTAACCATTTCTGAGGTCGATGTTTTGACCGCAATCAGAAAGTTGTACCCCCGCAAGTCTGCGGGTCCCGATGGGATACCTAGTTGGGTGTTTAGGGAATATGCTGACTTTATAGCTCAGCCAGTGACTTCCATCCTTAATTGAAGCTTTGCTGAACAACAACTTCCCCCATCTTGGAAGCTGGCGGATGTGGTACCCATTCCTAAACAGAAACCTGTCGAAGTCATTAACAAGCACTTACGACCCATTTCCCTCACACCAATAACTTCCAAATTAGCTGAAGACTTCGTGGTATCTGCGTTCATCGGTCCGGCTGTGTTGAAAATTATCGATCCCGACCGGTTTGGACCCTTACCGAAATCCTCCACGGCCCTAGCCATGACGTCCATGCTCCATCACTGGACGCGCGCAACTGATGGCACGGGATCCGCAGTCAGGGTGGTCCTGTTTGACTACCGCAAAGCTTTTGACTACATTGACCATCAACTGCTCACTCATAAAATTTACATTCTTGATATCCCTCGGGTTGTAGCACGTTGGGTTGTCGACTTCTTAGTGCATCGCTACCAACGCATAAAATTATCTGCTGATTGTTTCTCTGAGTGGGGCCCCGTACCAGCTGGTGTACCTCAGGGGACAAAATTGGGGCCATGGCTCTTCTTGCTAATGATAAACGATCTAAGAATTCCCCAGGTTCAAACTTGGAAGTACGTTGATGACACGACGGTGGCAGAGATCGTCCCGCGTAACGCTTTAGGTGACGCCCAAACCGCTGTTGAAGTGGTGGAGGATTGGTCCAAAGCACAGAAGATGCAGCTTAACGCTGACAAATGCAAAGGTATGGTCATCGACTACAAAAGGCAGAAACACCATTTCATTCCCCTCTTGGTAGATGGCAAAGAATTAGAGACGGTAGAGTCGGCTAGGATCCTAGGCGTGACTATTTCGTGTAACCTTAAGTGGAACAACCACATCAATGATGTTATAAAAAGAGCAAACAAACGATTATACTTTTTAGTCCTCCTGAAGAGAGCCAGCCTTCCAGCGGATGACATAATTAATTTTTATTGTACAACTATACGTCCTGTTCTGGAATACTGCGCACAAATATTCCATCATGCGTTATCTGCGTATCTTAGTGATGACATTGAAAGGGTCCAAAGACGCGCATTATCCATCATTTCACCAGTACTGTTATACCATGACTCTTTAGAAAGGCACGGTTTAGCTTCGCTCTATGACAGACGCATTAAATTGTGTATTAGAACATAGCTAGCAGAGTCGCGCAATTAAATTCATTATACGTGAGCGTGCTCAAAATCCCGATAGTGCACTCTGATAGCGTCAGCAAATCCGACTTCGCCAGAACTTTTTTTTTCGCGCGAGCGGCCATTGTTAGCGCGGGGAAAAATAATATATTTCGCGACGATAATGGATACAAACAGAAACTCGGCCTACTAGTCCGAAAACGAAGACAATGTTTCGACCTTTTCCCTTGGGCTAGAGCTCTTAAATGAGGCAGAAAGAGAGAAAAACAAAGGAAAAGGAGACTCGGAAACAGCGCCGTCACGATTCGCTTCAACTGATATTGTTGTCCGTTTTTCGCGTCGGATTTGATGCACAATTCCACCGGCTATGTTCTAAAACAATTGGTTCATGCTTTCAGCTGTGCACTATCGAGTTATGGAGCACGTGGGAAGTTTGGAGAGCACTCAAGAAGCTAGAGTTTCCCTCGGCTATCGCCTCGGGCAACTCTTACGCTTCTTTCGTGCTCTCCAAACTTCCCGCGTGCTCCATAACTCGATAGTGCACGCTAAAGCATGAACCAATTGTTAATTGTTCTGTTTTTGTCTGTCTCAAATCCATCTCACAAATTATATAATTTGCTGCCAGATAGACATCTTTCAGCTTACAATACTAGACACCGGCGCGTTTTTAACATGCCGCGCTTTCGCACTGATCGTTTTAAATCTTCAATTATCCCGGCTATGTGCGCGTGTGCTAACCTAGATTTTTAGCTTTTCCACTGCTGTATATTAGTTATAGTTGTTATATTAGTAATTTTATTTAAGTCTTAGCATTTTTGTAATTGGTTGTCTCATATAGTCTTATATAATCAAAGATTGTGAAAAGCACGCAATTCAGCCTATGGCTGCAATGTATTTTATTTGGTAATAAACTATCTATCTAATAAACTATCTCAGGACACTTGATTGACATGCATAGTTTCTAGTTTGATTGAAGGACCGGTCATGATTTATCATCTGGATAGGTGGGTCGGCGGATTTTGGTTGTGTCACAGTTTACCGGTTTCCTCTCCCCCCCCCCCCCCCCACGACCCTAATGGTCAGTAAATTCTCCATACTCCCAATTTGTACTTGCGATGACTGTTTGCCATGGCAACCAGAAGAGGGGTCCTTCCATTCCCCCTTTTCTATCTATTCACTCCAGTAACTTAAAAACAGCTGTTTTAAAATAACTTTTTTTATATACAAGTTAGCTTTTCGATTGGGCTAAGCAAATTTTGTAGACCCTGTTATGCGTTTGAGCATACACTTATAACTCTTTTGGTGAGAGAAACATTTAATACATATCTCTGGCATTCTGAGGAAATATGGACCAAACATGAAGAAATCAGTTGAGTTTAAACTGTGCTGTTTACAGGAGTTTTTCTTGATTATGCTCATCGTGGTACAGAGATAACTATTATCAAAGGAAACGTTGAGAAACCTTGTAGTAAAGAGAAAACTGCGGCTATTATTTCACTAAAAGAACCTTTGAAAACATCTAATAATGTTTATATCCCCATTCCGCAGTGGGGAAGTTTTTTTTAGGGACATGTGGTTTTGATTGAAAATTAACACTTAATACGATATAAAACGCAAAAAATATATATTTCAGTGAAAATGTGCTTGGCAGGATAAATTCAGCGAAGACGTTCACACTTACTTAAAAGCAACCTTCAAACGCCATCTTAGCATATCACACAGAACACTTTTTTTACACTTTTTAAGCATGCATTCTACGGCTACTTTTGCTGTTCTTTCTCGTTTTTTATTAGCCTAGTCCGTCAAAACCCCTTTAACAAATGTTTCCAAATGTTTTTTCTTTGTTGAGAGAGCTCGTCGCCATGAGATTTTTTTTTAAAGCCTTGTGTAATCTAAGAGGCTTCGAACAAAAATTGAGTTAGTCACTAGTAGGGTGTGACCTCTCTCTAGATTGCCATGGCAACCATGTTTTTCTCGAAAGGTTTGGTATCTACCTATACAAACAACCACCATTATGCTTCGCTGTGCTGCTCAGAAACGCAAAATTGGCCTTAATTTTAGTCATATCGAGAGCAAATGCAGGGTTATGCAATCACAATTTTTTCAATGGTTGAGGCAAATAATCAAATATAGTTCTAAGAGAACATGGATCACTTTAAGCCTGACTGCGGAAATTCAAGAGGACCAAATTACTTTGAAATTAGTTTTTTCAAATTATTGACAAATGAAAATATGATGTAAACACGGGTTATGATCAGGAACCAGTCGTTATTTATTGCCTGGAGGGGGGGGGGGGTTTAGGGGATTTTAGTTGTAGCACGAAAAACTTATCTGATCCTCCCATCAGGCTCTGCAGTATTTTTATGACCCCTCCCCCCCTCTCAATGGAACTTAATTGGCAGCTAGCTTTTGATAGTCCTCCCTTTGTTCTATGTTGGCGACGAGTTTTGGTAGTGTCACGAAAAAATCTCAAGGGTCTGTAATATTTTTATGTTCCCCTCCCTCTCATCAGCAATTTGATTGACAGGTATATCATTTATAGTCCCCCCTCCCTTAATACTTCCCCCTCCATTCCCCCAGAAAACCTTGTGATCCCCCCAAACCCTTTCCCTTAGGGAATAGGATGATAATGATTCGCACCTTACATCGTGAAGGTCATGAAGCATATAGTTAGCTTAGGATTTAAAAGAGCAAATTTGAGCTTCCAACTCCGTACTGTCACGATGTAGACAGGGAACCCAGTGCTGCTAAGTCCTTAACCTGAAAACTATGTGATCCCCCCCCTCCCCCAAACCATTCACCCATTCCACCAGGCAAAATAAATAACCTTACATCGTGAAGACCATGAAGGATATATTTAGCTTAGGATTTTTAAAAAAGTGCAAATTTGAGCTTCCAACCCTGCATTGTCATGATGTATCAAGGGAACTCAAAATGTTTATAGAACATCATGATGCACTGATTTTGTTAAAAAAAATAATTGAAATAAGCAGGAAAAAAATTTGACCATGTCTCTTCTCGACAAATTCTGCTAATGAATAAGGTTGCAAGCTTTTTACAGCTATTTCTGCCGAACTGATGAATGTTCTATTATATCACCAACATGGGCTGGTGTAGTGGTCCTTCAGAGACATTAAAATAAATAAGAATTGACCACTTTCAAAAATGGCTACCGGATTAATATTCTTTTGTTTAAATTTCAATTAGCCTTTCTTGCCTCGCTTGAGATAATGTCTTCTTTTGAATTTTGTACTGGAGAACGAGGCCAGAAAGGCTAATTTAAATTTAAACAAAAGAATATTAATCCAGCAGCCGTTTATGAAAGTGGTCTATGAGCTGTGCGCTTAAAAGTTTTAAACCAGGTTGAAAATTCTAAACCAGTTTAAAAAAAATTAAACCAAAGGTAAAATTTGAGCCACAACATATACTTTTTATTGTTTGCATTTATACAAGTCATAGCTTGAGTTCTCTCATTCTTGTGTTCAGCAGTATTATAAAGTTTCCCCCGATTTCAGATTTTCATTTGACATGGTCGATAATAAATTTACCCTTGAACTCCCAGTAGTGATTAACATTTAACTTCTCCATACAATATCCCAGACATTATTCAGTAAACAAGTAATGAGAAACCTCAAACTTATCAGGTAGAAGTTTTTACCTTGATCTAACACCAAATTCTCGTAACTAATTTACAAGAAAATGTGTAGCAGCTGGAGGGGAGAATTGAAAGTGATCAGATTTTGGGAGTTAGAAGGTTAACACAGTGAAAAGTATAAACGAGTAGAAAATATCTTTTGCAGAACAGGAGGCAATTACCATGATAAGATTTTCCTCGATGACATTGCCATTGAATTATTTCTTTTTTCTTTTAGGTTTGAAAGATGATGCTACAAGATTCAAGGAATTTATTGATCAAAATAAAGTTTATGAGATGTCTCGCTTACACATCGGTGTCCTCTTTAAAGAAAGAGCATCAAGAAGAGCGATGTCTGCCCAGTGTTGGGTTAATAATGATTAGAAATCTTGCACTTTTAAAAGTCTTTTGGCGGGAAAATTGTCGTTTGGAAAGAAGTTTGCACTTTTGAATTGTGCTTAGTGTTCATCAAAAAGTATACTATAGAAAGTCTTTTGGCGGGAAAAATATTTACAATATGAAAAAGATTTCCTCCCATGAAAAGTCACATATATCTTTCGTTTTAGCGCTAAATACCTTCAAATCTACAGAAATTTCCTTCCTCTCGGCAACCCTCCATACATAAAAACAGAGTAACAGAGAGCCTATCTTTCGACTGATTACCAGGCCCTTTCAAAAGCACAATTTTTTCGTTATTTTTACAACCATTCAAAAACAATTAAAAAAAATAAAGAGACAGTATAATAGAATCAGGTTCCTTTGCAGTAAATGGCTTGAACCCGGGGGTAACATGTGAAGGTGTAGTCTGATCGTCCGGGTGAGTGTAGTCCTGAGAAGGACTGTTGTCGGTGGTAGTGACTGACGTTTCGACAACCTGTGCGGAAGTCATCATCAGAGTCAAGTGAATGATTGTTGTCAGTAGAATGTTTTCATTCCAGTTCGTGTGAAATGATCGGTTGGTTTTGCCGTGATGTTATAGGCTGTAAGACTCAAGTGACGTAAGTCGGTCGTGATTGGTCTGCTTCGATCTGTCGGTAAAGTTAGGTCGTTCTTTTTCGGTCGTTTGTGATGTTTATATCGTGAATGAGTCGTTTGTATGGAGCGGGTAAGTGTTGACATCTGTTTAGGGGAGTCTGTTCTAAGTTAGTAAACCAGCTTTCCAGAGTCAGTCGTTGAAAATAGTCAGTGCTGTAGGTTAGGCATTGCACAGAGTCCCAGTCAATGTTGTGGTTGGTAAGTCGATGGTGTTCAGTACTGTGATTGCTGACATCACCTTTCCTCGTCGCCCGTCTGTGTTCAGTCAGTCTTGTTGTGAGGTTTCTGCCAGTCTCACTGATGTAGGAGGCTTGGCAGTCGGAACAATTGATCTTATAAGTCGTTCCCTGTCTGTTCCTCGGTTCGTCTTTGTCTTTAACGTTGGTTAGTAACTGACGTAGTGTGGTGATGGGTTTCTGGGCGACGCGGATATTGTAGGGTAGTAAGATGCGCGAGATGTTTTCAGACATGCCCTTTATGTACGGTATGGTTCTCGTAGGGGTTGCGGTGTCGTTTGTTTCGGTAGTCATAGTGGGTCGGTGAGTGTTTCGTCGGATGAAGTCGTTGTTGTAGTTGTTCTTCGTAAAAACACGGTAGTAAATGTTCTCGTCGGATAAGCTGTCTGTCGAGTCGCATACTAGTTGTGCGTGTCGTGTTAGAGTTCTGAGAGTTGTGGCTTTGTGTGATGTAGGGTTATAGGATGACTCGTCTAGTATTCTGTCGGTGTGTGTCGGTTTCCTGTAAACTGTCGTCCGTAATGAGTTGTCGTTGTGGCTTACCAGGGAGTCTAGAAAAGGAAGTTTGCCATTTTCTTCGACTTCTGTGGTAAACTGTATGTCAGTGTTTTGTTCGTTAAGGCGGTGGTAGAATGCGTCAATTTCGTCGTGTCGAACGGCGGTGAATGTGTCGTCAACGTATCGTAACCAAAGCCACAACTATCAGAACTCTAACACGACGCGCACAGACTAAAGACCAACCAGGCACTTTTAAATGCGCTCGTGCACGATGCCAAACGGGTCCTTTCATTCACAACACTGAGAAAATATCGGGACCCAAACGATCCATTTAGATCACCGATCACTTCACGTGCTCCTCTGCCAATGTAATCTATTGCATAACTTGCACTTATTGCAAAAAGATTTACATCGGCGAAACAGGCAGAAGACTAGGTGACCGATTCCGAGAACACCTTCGCGACGTGGAGAGGAATGACAAGGACACATCGAAACCAGTCGCTAGACATTTTGACTTACCTAACCATTCTAAGCAATGTATGGCAATCTGCGGTCTTTCCTTACACTTAGATAGCACGGAAAGCCGGAAAACTCTTGAACAAAAGCTCATCTTTCAAACCGGCAGTCTAAACCCCACAGATATCAACGAACGCTTTTCATTCCACTAATTTATTCGTGTTTTTCTCGTTGCCATGTTCCCACCAATCACGTAGCTCCTTTTTCTGCCTTTAAAACCACACACAACCCACAATTCCCCTCTTCGCTCCGACGAAGGGCTAATGCTCGAAACGTCAGCTTTTATAAGCGTAACGGTGGCCAATTTACCATTTCAACTTTGTTGATATATTCAAATTATTTCGTTACCCCCACCGCCCACCGACGCAGCCCCAAACAGTTTCTTTGGAAACTATCAGCCTTTATTCTTAAAGTTGTGTGTTTGGAGACCTTTTTTCTCTCCTTGATGGCCGAGGAGATCTTTGATCTGTGTGACAATGTGAAAATGACCACGGTATTTTATAAAAGTACAATTTACCTCATTCCCTATAAAGCTCTATAATAAAACAACAACAAACATATGAAACATATGTATGAACTGCGGTTATGAAACGTATATGTGCACGATCCTTCGCAGTAAAGCACTATTTGAGCAATAGTGAAAATCAGACCTGAAAAAAATTTCAGGCCTGTACGGGATTCGAACCACTGACCTCTGCGATGCTAGTGCAGCGCTCTACCAATTGAGCTAACAAGCCAACTGGGAGCAGGCCATCAAATTAATTCGACATAAACCCGTAGATGATAAATCAAACAACAACAAACATATGAAACATATGTATGAACTGCGGTTATGAAACGTATATGTGCACGATCCTTCGCAGTAAAGCACTATTTGAGCAATAGTAAGTAAGTAAGTAAGTAAGGACTTTATTTATAGAGGGGGACACGTAACAGCTGAAAAGCTGACAAACCTGTGGCCCTCTAACTAGATTATACAGCATTACAAAAAACTGATAAATAAATAAATGTATAAATAATTACAAAATTCTATGATAGAAATAGCAGGATATATTAAAAATATTCAGAAAGATAAAATTAATTTATAAAAAATTAAAATTAGATAATGTGCTATTGCTTAATATTGTTTCAAAGTTGTCCAGGTTTTTATATGAGCTTATAAAATGCTTTTTCACAGCTGTTTTGAATAGTTTTATACTTGGCTTATTTTTGATATCATGGGGAAGGCTGTTCCATAACTTAACTGCGTCAACACTGAATGCCTTGCCACCATCGTTATTTCTTAGGTATTTGGGACACACTAAATTTAAATTGCCATGTCTAGTAGACCTATTGTGTACAGAACTGTTCGTCTTGAGCAAGTCTCTGATGTAAATCGGAACATCGCCTTTAAGGCTCTTAAAAATCATTGTACACTTATTTAGTTTGATTTCATCAAAAAAAGGCAACCAGCCTAGTTTACTAAAGTTTACAACACTTCTAGAATAAGAGTCCACTCCAAGAATTACTCGGGCAGCCCTTTTCTGTAACCTTAGGAGACAGTGGAGTTCTTTAACGTCGCAGATATTCCAAACCATGCTCCCGTACATAAGGACGGGTTTAATCAAGGCGTTATAGTATAAGAGTCTTTCTTTTATTGGAAGGTATCTCTTTATCTTTTTCAATAAACCAATACGCTGAGAAAGCTTGGCCTTTAGGCTAGAAATGTGGTCACTAAATGTAAGATCTTGATCGAGTGTTACACCAAGCAGTTTATAAGAGGTTACTTGTTCTATTTCGGCCCCATCAAGGGTCACTGACAGGTGATTGCCATCAACTAATGATGAATGTAGCCTCTTTCCGGTGATAAGTAATGCTTTGGTTTTAACGGCGTTTAGGACCATCCCATTTTCGCTAGACCATTTACTTAATTTATCCATGTATTCTTGAAGACGTCGTTCCAATTCCAAAGGTGCATTATCGATATTAGCGCTGGCTTTAAATGTGGTGTCATCCGCGTAGGCATGAATTGAGTCCGATCCAACAGCTTCGGGAAGATCATTGACGAACATTAAAAATAGTAGAGGTCCTAATATGCTACCTTGAGGAACTCCATTGGTTAGCATAAGTTGTGACGAAGTCGAGTTATTTACAGTAACACACTGTTTGCGATTGAGTAGATAGCTCTGCAATAGCTTTACAACATTATCTGGAAATCAATATGATCTTAACTTTACCAGGAGAATGTCATGATTGATCAAGTCGAATGCCTTGCTATAGTCCACAAAAACTAAGCCGCTGACATTGTTCTTATCAAGGTCAAGAAGGACTTGGTCCAGAAGAAACAACAAAGCAGTATCCGTGGAGTGGTTTTTACGGAACCCTGATTGGAAGCGGTATAAAAGTGAATTTTCTGTTAAGTAGGTGTTCACAGCATTGAAGATGTGTCTTTCAAAGACTTTAGAAAGAATAGGCAAAATACTAATAGGACGATAGTTTTGAATATCTTGCTTGTTTCCTTGATTCTTGAATAGAGGTTTAACCTTTGCTATTTTCCATTGTGAGGGAAATGTACAAGTTTCAATACAGTGATTTATAATTTTAGCTATGGAGCATGATATTTCAGGAGCTGCAATCCTTAGAACTCTGGCACCAAGCCCATCGATTCCCGTGGCTTTGTGTGTAGGTATACTTAGAAGATAATCGTTAACTTCACTAGGAGTTATTTGCGGAATAAGATTCTCAATTTGACTGTTAGATTTGTCTGGTGGACCAGGAAGAGCATCATAAGGAAGTTCAGGTGCCGCCTTTATGAGACGTTTATATACATCAACGAAGAAGCGGTTAAAGCGTTCAGCGATTGAATGGTCATCCTTTATCAAGTTGTTGTTTTCGTCAGCAGTAGGGACGGAGTCGTCGTTATTCTTTGTATCTTTAGATAGGTCTTTAATTAAAGACCAAAGTTTCTTTGGACATTTTTGATTTTTACTGAACTGAGTTTTAAAGTACTGTTCCTTCGCATTTCTTAGTTTCCTCGTCACTTTGTTTTTAACCAGTTTAAAAGCAGACCAATCTTGCTCATTTTGTGTTCTCCTGGCCCTCTTTAGAAGATTATCGCGTTTATTTATTTCGTTGTATAGATCATTAGTGAACCATTTCGGCTGATTGATTTTCTTCACACTCTTGGACTTTAAAGGTGCGTGATTATCAAGAATGTCATTAAAGATTTTGTACCAAGATTCAACAATGTCATCGGCATCTCGAAAAACAAAGGAGATATCCCAAGGGGCTTCTCTTAGGTCTCGCAGAAAGCACTCTTTGTTAATTTTGTCGATATTTCTGTATTTGATTTTGGAATGTTGTTTACGTTGTGCATCCATGGTTTTGTAGCACCTCAAGATGGTGACCGGAAGGTGATCGGAAAGTCCAGATTTACCTATGGATACTTCTCTAATTCTAGCAGGATGACTCGAATAAATATGGTCTAAGCACGCATCAGAGGCAGGTCTTGTTACTCCATTTACCATCTGCGTTAATCCAAGACTGTTCAGTGCCTTTGCGAGACAATGTTTTGAATAACAGTTGAAATCAATATAATCCAAATTGAAGTCTCCCAGAATAATCAATTCATTGTTTTGGAGATGGGCATTTTCAATATTTTTACCCAAGCTCTCATTATAATCTTTGTTGGCTGAAGGTGGACGGTAAACACCAGATATCAAAATCGGTCTCTTTGATTTATGAGGACAAATTTGAAGCCAGAGAGTTTCAAGATCATCCAGTTCCAAATCTCTTCGACGTGAAGCCATAACTTTCTCATTTACATACGCAATTATGCCGCCACCTTTCTTCCCGATTCGATCTTTTCTGTGTAATGTGTAGCCGGGTATCATGTAATAGCTGTCTGGAATTTTACTTGATCCGAACGTCTCAGTCAGAATTAAGACGTCGAGTTTAGCAGCACTGTTGTTGTTCGAGGTGAGCATTAGCGATAGTTCTTCCAATTTGGTGTCAGTCAGTCGTTGGATGTTCCAGTGGCAGACTGATAAACCTCTGAAGCCTACAGGAGGTTGAAGGTTATTAGGTCCTGGAGTGACGGCAATATCGCCAGATAGAAGAATACACAGACAAAATTGGCCAAGCTTGACGAACCGCAACAACGCGTGGAGCTTCAAATTCAATTCGCAAGGTGTGCATTTCGAAGGCTTTGACTTACAGTTGAATGTAGGTGGAGCAGATATTTCCTTCCCAATGAAGAGTCTGACTGTAGAGCGATCGAATTCAGGTGTAATTGAAGTAAATTGGCCAAGTAAAACGCTGAAAATAGTCAATAGAAGCACGACTGCAAAAACATGTCTGCACGCCATGACTAATTTATGCAATAGTGAGAATCAAACCTGAAAAAAATTTCAGGCCTGTACGGGATTCGAACCACTGACCTCTGCGATACTAGTGCAGCGCTCTACCAATTGAGCTAACAAGCCAACTGGGAGCAGGCCATCAAGTTAATTCGACATAAACCCGTAGATGATAAATCAAACAACAACAAACATATGAAACATATGTATGAACTGCGGTTATGAAACGTATATGTGCACGATCCTTCGCAGTAAAGCACTATTTGAGCAATAGTGAAAATCAGACCCGAAAAAAATTCGAATCCCGTACAGGCCTGAAATTTTTTTCAGGTCTGATTTTCACTATTGCTCAAATAGTGCTTTACTGCGAAGGATCGTGCACATATAAAGCTCTATAATATTCCTATGATCTCTCCTGCTTCATTAGCGATTAACTAGCAGTCAGTCTTCTGTAGTCCCCCTTCTATACTCTTTCGGAGATGATTGATCCCCCACTACACCTCCCAAAAAACATGTGATCCCAAAAACCCTTCACCTCTCCCTTTCCCAGGCGATGAGTGAGACTGCTCCCTAAGACTACTCAAAAAATAAATTTCTTCACGGTAAATTCAAATTCTGATGTTTCACAAAGTATAAGTATGTAAATGATATTTCCAACTTAGTCTAAATCATCTGTAGATATCGCGTTTGTTTGGATCAATGTGAGTATCTGAGCAACTGCTAAGCTTCTCCTCCCTTAAACCAACGTTAACCCTAACTCGTTGTCATTTGACTGTTGTTGTGTTAAGAGAGGGGTGGGTGTGCAATTGCTCAGATACTGAAATTGATCCGTTACTTTGGTCCAGGCTCCTCCGGGAATATGAGCCATTAATAATCTCCCTTCTCCACCACGCACAGTCCTGGTTTAGCATCTCAAGTGTGGTCCATGCCACTAGATGTGACCGCAGTGCTTCCTCTCAGTCTGAACATCTCGCTGTGAGATGTTTTTGGGCGTCTTCTTGTCCTCGCAAGGGTTGTGGAAAAACTTCGTGAGACCGCACCCTTCTCAAAAGTAAATATTTATTATCCCTTTTTCTCTACCTCCATGGTGAACACAAACTTACCAGTTAACAAATACATACTACAATTTTCAGTCGAGTGAGAAGCGATGAAAGCCTGGCGACCAAGTTTTGAGATTAAAATCGAAAAACCAGCTCCGTTTCCACTGGCGAAGTGTCGCTTGCCTTCCTTTGAAGGCCTTCCAAATTTGACGGTTGACGACGCAGAAGTCTTGATTTTTAGTTACCAAACGAAGAAAACAGCCAGTGACTACTCAAGGGTCAGATCCCCGTCCCAAAACTTTCTCCGTGTCTTACTCAACGTATAATCGTAGTAAAACCTGTTACAACTAACCGACTTGACTAACGGAGACACTGCTTTTGTAAAGGGTCTGATTGAAAATGGCTGCTCCAATGGAATATACTGAAGAGCAATTGAATTACTACAGGATCTGTTACATTGTCACCGATGTACTAGCTGAAGGCCTTCGAACAATCTCCAAACGAGAATGGGATAATCGCTACCAGGTAACGCTGGGAGAATGGAAAGATGAACCGAAAAATGGAAATGACTTTCCGAGCCATGAATCCCCACGAAACAGAAGTAGAAACGCCCGTCTCTTGAAAACTATGACCAATGGTGACAGAGCGGAATGAGATTTTACCATGCTGTTTTATGCCATTCTTTATTCCGATTGCATCAGCGATCTCAGTCCAACTGTAGAATCAAATGTGAATGACCTCAGGATATTTCGCAATAAAGTATTTGCACATAAGTTACGAGGCTACCTTTCCAGCAAAGATTTTCAAAATGCGATATTAAAGGTGAATACTGCATTTGACGCACTCGGTCTTCCGACTCTACCAATCTGTGCAATTCAAACTCAGACAAGTTTCACGACGAAAGAGTTGAGAAAAGTTCTAATAAAAGTACAGACCCTTGAAGAACAGTTGCTAAACGAAGTCTTCGCATTTTGTATTCTCCCTCCTAAACCTACACATGACGTCTTCCCTCGCAGATCGGAGGTTGATAAAATCACACAACACCTCATAGAACTCAAGAATGCCAACAAAGACAGCTTAGCACTTTGTATTTATCCGGAAACCCTAGAAGTGGAAAATCTCAGCTGGCCCATCTAGCAGGCAAGCGATTTTTCGAAGAGAGCAAAGAAGCTCCGTCTGCGATTTCATTTGTCATGACAATTAATGCCGAAAGTTTAGAAACACTTTTGGAATCGTATGCGTCCTTCGCTCGACATTGTAAATGTCCGGATTCCTCAGTTAAAGACACTCGTAATTACAAAGATTTGAGCACAGACGAGAAAATTGCAAATATCAAAGCACTAATCAGTTCAAAGATTAGGCTTTACACATCGTGGTTATTGGTTGTTGATAATGTCACTAGTTTGCCTCATGTACGCACTTATTTGGCAGATCCAGGAAACCAACAATGGATGGGTGGGCAGTTGCTAATAACAACACAAGACACCGAGTTTATTCCTCTAACAAGCTCCTCCATTCAGCACGTCTCAGTAAGCAAAGGGATGCTTCCTGATGATGCCAGCTCTTTGCTGGGGCTCCTTTCTGGTGTCACTGATGACAAGATGGAAGAAAAAGTTGGGCATTCATTGGACCACCAGCCGCTTGCTTTGGCCAGCGCCGCCGTCTTTGTAAGACAAGTTCGGGAAGGTGAAATAGCTTCAAATTTCGGTTGGACCGACTTTCTAGAGAAACTAGAAAAAGGAAAGCTACACACAACTCAGGAAATTCTAGCCAATACAAACCCAAGCTACCCAAAAACAATGACCACAGTAATAACAGCCACCTTAGAAAAGGCAATGAGTTCCGACAGAGCTTTCAATCACTTGTTCACTTTTCTCTCTCTTTGTGCGAAACAACCATTACTAAAAGATGTTGTCGTCGA
Source organism: Stylophora pistillata (assembly GCF_964205215.1). NCBI lineage: Eukaryota > Metazoa > Cnidaria > Anthozoa > Scleractinia > Pocilloporidae > Stylophora > Stylophora pistillata. The sequence continues at coordinate 9,632,922 of NC_142523.1, forward strand.
CTGCATTATGGAAATGGAAAAGAAACTAGAAGATAAAGACACGATTGGTGTAAAAATAAGTCGATGCCCGCTTTTGCTGTTTGACGAGGAGGAGAGCGGTATCTACATTCGAGTGCATAATGTCGTCCATTACGTTTTAAGCAATTCAATAACTAAGAAATCTGCAAAAGATGAGCAAATCAGATCCATACTAGGGGTTGTTTCATCCTTCTCCAGATTTGAGGATCAAGACTCTCTAGTCATTGGCACGAAAATCGTTCCTCATTTGGCAAAAGTGATTACAGACGTCGAATATTTGTTTTCTAAAGAAGGAATATTTCAAGTCGCTGAAATTGTTGCATTGACTTTGCAGGACTATTCTAACGTCTTTACAACCCTCGGAAGAATGTGCCGCAAGCATTCTCAATATCCAGCTCCAAGAAGCTACTTTACTGCAGTCCTAGCCATTATCAAGTCAAGAGACCCAAGTAATGAATTACGAAAAACAGATATCTATGGTCAACTGGGCCTTGTCTACGAACAGCTGGGTGACCAAAAGCAGGCAAAAGACTGCCACGAGCGAGCGCTGGATGTTCGGCTGAAAAAGCTCGGACCTGACCACGTTGATGTTGCAACGTCTTACAACAACCTGGGTCTTGTCCACTGGCGGCTGGGTGACGTAAAGAAGGCAAAAGGCTTTCACCAGCAAGCGATGGATATTCGGCTGAAAAAGCTCGGACCTGAGCATGTTGATGTCGCAATGTCTTACACTAGCCTGGGCCTTGTCCACTTTCAGCTGGGTGACCTAAAGCAGGCAAAAGACTGTCACGAGAAAGCGCTAGATATTTGGCAAAATAGGCTCGGATCTGAGCAAATTGATTTCGCAATGTCTCTCTATAACCTGGGCGTTGTGCACATGATACTGGGTGACCTAAAGCTGGCAAAAGAGTTTCACGACCGAGCACTGGATGCTCAGATAAAAAAGCTCGGACCTAACCATGTTTACGTTGCAACGTGTTGCAACAGCCTGGGTGTTGTCCACCGACAGCTGGGTGACCTAAAGCTGGCAAAAGACTTTCACGTCCGAGCACTGGATGTCCAGATGAAAAAGCTCGGACTTGAGCATGTGGATGTCGCAAGGTCTCACGATAACCTGGGTGTTGTCCAATTGCAGCTGGGTGACCTAAAGCAGGCAAAAGACTGCCACGAGAGAGCGCTGGGTGTTAGGCTGGAAAAGCTCGGACCTGAGCATGTTGATGTCGCAACGTCTCACAATAACCTGGGCCTTGTCCACCAACAGCTGGGTGACCTAAAGCAGGCAAAAGACTTTTACGACCGAGCACTGGATGTTCAGATGAAAAAGCTCGGACCTGAGCATGTTGCTGTCGCAACGTCTTACGATAACCTGGGTAGTGTCCACCTGCAGCTGGGTGACCTAAAGCAGGCAAAAGACTGCCATGAGACAGCGCTGGGTCTTAAGCTGGAAAAGCTCGGACCTGACCATGTTTATGTCGCAACGTCTTACGATAACCTGGGTGTTGTCCACTCGCAGCTGGGTGACCTAAACCAGGCAAAAGACTGCCACGAGACAGCGCTGGGTATTAAGCTTGAAAAGCTTGGACCTGACCATATTTATGTCCCAACGTCTTACTATAACCTGGGTGTTGTCTACGGGAAGCTGGGTGACCTAGAGAGGGCAAAGACTGCCACGAGAGAGTGCTGGGTGTTAAGTGGAAAAAGCTCGGACCTGAGCATGTTGATGTCGCAACGTCTTACAATAACTTGGGTGTTATCCACTCGCAGCTGGGTGAACTAAAGCAGGCAAAAGACTGTCACCACCGAGCGCTGGAAGTTAAGCTGAAAAAGACTACTATGAGAAAGCGCTGGCTTTTCACTTAAAAGCGCTTGGTCTGAAACACGTCAGGGTAGCACATACAAGTAATTGTATTATCATCATTTTTGTTGTTATCATCGTTGCTAAACGAAGCGTATATCTCCTTAGCTTTTCTTAGAGTTTTATCAGACATTTTAATGCACTTTTTGATTTTTAAGTCTTTCAACATAACTTTTGTAAATTTTTAGTGATTATGGTGAAGGCACCACATATGTACAAAAACCTGGGCGCTGTGCACAATAATGGCGGTGTCATGCAAGAAGCGAAGGAGTGTTATGATCATGCATCGGCGATTTATATCAAGAACTTTGGCCCTGAGGATGACCAAGTGAGGCTCGTTCAGGATGCACTTGCTCGGCTACAGCAAGAAAGAGAGAGAAAACATAATTCTTGACCTCTTCGTAAGAAGAAAAAATGCGCGTAATTTTTGACGTGCCTGGACAACATTCTGAAAGTTTAAACTTTAGTCTGGAAGATGACGAAGTGAGATTTGTTCAGAATGCACTTGTTCAGCTAAATACAGCAGAGCCGAACATTAATAACTTATTAAGTTCAATAATCCTAAATTTGTAATTGTTGGGGCGTTAGGCTCGTTACTCGTAGATCCGTGAAGATCAAATCGAAATTGA
>NC_142523.1:9642923-9655423 GCF_964205215.1 Stylophora pistillata
TCAAAAGTCAAGTATATCTTTGGTTTTAACACCAAACGCCGTTCAAATCTGCAGAAAGGTTTTTCCTCTTGGCAACCCTCCATACGCAAAAAAAGTAAAGCCTATATGATACAATGTATATAGGAAGTTCATATATTTTGAACGGCGGTATTAGATACGTATGATGCACGATCCTCGCAATAGAGAGCGCTATATATGCAATAGCGAAAATCAGACCTGAAAAAAATCAGGCCTGTACGGGATTCGAACCACTGACCTCTGCGATACTAGTGCAGCGCTCTACCAATTGAGCTAACAAGCCAACTGGGAGCAGGCCGTTAAGTTGATTCGTAGTAAACCCGTGATGATAAATCAGATACAATGTATATCTAACGTTCATATATTTTGAACTGCGGTATTAGATACGCATGATGCACGATCCTCGCAGTAGAGAGCGCTATCTATGCAATAGCGAAAATCAGACCTGAGAAATATATGAACTTCATATATACATTGTTTCTGATTTATCATCACGGGTTCATTACGAATCAACTCAACGGCCTGATTTTTTTCAGGTCTGATTTTCGCTATTGCATAAATGTGCTCTCTACTGCGAGGATCGTGCATCATACGTTAAGCCTATATTTTGACTAGTTACCAGGCCCAAACAAACCCAAACAAAACCAAGCACCTTGTCGTGTTGTAAAAGTCTGGATTGACTCTGCCGTGACCTTTGACGACCACACTGATCTTAACTGTCCTCGAGCTGCCTGGATAATTTACGTCGTATCAATAGAATAAAACATCTTTTGGACAACAAAACTCTTACTTTAATTATTAACGCTCTTGTTTTCAGCAGGCTTTTCTATTGTTCTACTGTTCGGGATAATACCTCTAGCAAAAGCATTTTCTAACCTACAACTCATTCAGAACTTTGCTTGCAGAATAATCCTAGGTATCAAAAAATTTGATTATGTCTCTCAGCTGCGCGCAAATCCCTTGGTTGGTTAAGTGTCCCTCAAAAACTTCAATTAAATACCGTTACCATGGTCCATCAGAGTAGAACAAAGCAGGCACCACCCTATCTTTGCGATTTATTTCATGATAGATTTAATGTGTCCGGACGAAATACTAGAAATATGTCACAGTTAAACCTTGGATGAACAGTTAACCTCTTCTAAGTAATTTTCACTGTCACTACTTTCTTGCTTAGAGTCACTTATTATCTTATATTTTACTGTCACTAAATCAAAACAAAAGCAAAAATCCAAACCAAATTTTCAATGAAAAAAATTTATGATTTTACATTTAGTCAAGAAGTTGCCTTGACAAAATAACACTTCAACCAGCCCTGACCTAGTTGATGAAACAGACACAACTTTCTTTGGAGCCTTTATTTTTGCTTCTTTACTCATCTCCTAGAAAGGAAAGTGATATTACATGAGAAACTAATACTAGTAAATTTCATTTTTTTTTAACCTTCATTACACAGCAATTGAAAAAGAATCTTAAATTCACAAAATTAAAATAATTTGTTAGAGAATGCCTCACAGGTGCATAGTGCTGATTCACTGGTTCAGAAGTGATTGGCAAGTGCCACTGACCGCCAAGCAACCAAAGAAAACAATCTCCAACTATTTTTTGTTAAATTGACAGAAATATACTCCTTTTTTTATTTCTGTATAATAATATATCAAAAAAGCTATTCACTCAAGTGTTGGTGAATATTATAGTGGTGTATATAAACCCAGCCAAGTGGCAAGGTTAATATCCACCATTATTCACCTCCACTGAGGTGAATACTTGCTACACGGAACAATTTGTTTTACTTCTGTTAGAAAGAGAAGAAAAATACTCTAAGAAAAATATGTTTTAGTTCACCAGAATTTCTAATGAAGAACAAAATACAAAACTTAACCTGGACAGCAAAAATTGAAGGTTTTTGTTTCAAATCACTGCTTACCTGAATTTTACTCTGCCTCTCTTTCAGCTCCTCTGGAGAAATAACTTCTTCTGCTACCTTGTTTATTGTATTGTCACCTAGCACCTAGAAGGTCAAACGGGAAGCTTAACACTTACCCATGCCACTCTCATAACAACTAAATTCTTGTTTCTCATTAGCAAAATACTGGACATGTCACAAAACTGAAAAAAAAAAAATGTTTACATGTGAATAAGAAGTGGTTCATTGAGTAGATTTTAAGTGCAGCTCAAAGATAAGGGGTCCAAAATATGCTTGTTAAACTCGTACAGAGTATGCCTACTTAAGAACAGCAGCAGACTAATCTTGACAGACAAACATGTACAATGAAAACAGTGTTTTAAAAAATGCGTCCCTATTCTGGGATGTCAAAATTTGTCAACACATCAAGGCAAATTGTGAGAATGTCTTAAGTAACTCTTTCAATACCAGAAGTGATAATTAACAATTGTTCCATGAGCGTGTATTGTAAATGAGATAATAGATAGCCAATGAGGTGTGTAGCGCCAAGTTGGCTATAATCATCTCCTATCCGACAAGCGCAAGTGGAATAATTGTTTTATAAAAAACGCCCCCAAGATATTAGACAAAATCAATCTTCTCTTCTTCTCTTCTTTTTAGCTCCCTTTAAATTTTAAGCTAATGCGTACACTTACCATAATTGTAGACTATGGTATATTGGCTCATATACCATAATCATGGCTAAGCCAATAAAAAGTCTTGAATTGCATTATCCATTTGTGACCAGGCTCACAACTGTGCATGACACTGCAATATTTTTTTGTTATAATTTTAGAATTACATCTTCAGAAACTATTTCCTATGATAATCAAATTATCATACACACAGGATTTGCATCATAAATTTCCTTTAAGTCACACCACCACACCTAACTATTTCCTATGATAACCAAATCAACCTAAACACAGGATTTGCAGCTAAATTTCCTTTAGAATGATCACACCTAACTTCCAAAATTTTAGAGAATTTCTTGCTGTTGTTCGATTCCTTATAAAAGAAGTACAGTTAGTTAGTTTAACTCAGTAGTTCAGAGTGTCAAGACCAGCACTTACAAGCTCAGAACCTCTTGGTCACAAAAAACGAACTCCAGTACGTGAAACCTCAAGTTAGTGACCTATTTTACTGAGGATTTGCTTGCAATCACCCTTTCTTTTTATCAGTAGTATTTCTTTTGTACTTTCCTGTATAAATAAATTTTATTGTGGCTATAAGTCTGTTCAAATAACAACATCAGAACCTGCCTCAGTCACACAATGATCCAGTTTTTAATATTAACATGTAACCTCTCACTTAAACAATTGAAGCATTATTCAGCCTACATACAGGTAATGAGAATTCTTAAACTTATCAGGTAGAAGTTGTTATCTTGATCTGACACCAAATTCCTGTTACTAATTTTCAAGGAAATGTGTAGTGGCTAGAGAGGAGAGTTAGCAATCAGATCTTGGGAATCATGTGAATTCTGAAGAATTGAGTGAATAAGTAGGTTCACAGTGCAGCTCAAAGATAAGAGGCCCAAAATATGTCTGTTAAACTCATAGAGAATCTGTCCAAGACCAGGGCAAGACTAGTCTTGACAGAAGAGCATACACATTTAAAACAGTGTTTTAAAGCATGCATGTCTATTCTGGGATGTCACAATTTTTCCAAACATTAAGGCCAAGTATTAGAAATTGTCTAAAGGGATATAATTCACTCAAACTTTCACTAACTAAGCAAGCAAAATTGAAGAGTGGGAGAGAAAAAAAGCCCTGAGTGACTTACAACAAACTACAAGGTTCTCCTTCCAAATTGTCATGTATCGCCTGACAAAAAAGTGAGAAGTTGGTGTTCCATCACAAATAGCCTTAGGGTTCTATTCTAATAACCCTCTAACTGTTATCTCACCTTCACTGGTACAGCAGACATGAGTTGAGCCTTTGCTCTACAGTTTGGACAGTCTTGAATGACTAAGAAGAAACAGGAAATTAAAAATAACTTCAATCATACTTTTTTGTCCCTAAACAAAATTCTCAAATGTCATAGCTTAGCAGCTCAATTTAAGCAACAAAAGGACAGTTCACAAATTATGCCTTAGTTTGCACCTGAAAAGTACACATAAATTGTTCTTTTTCTTACAGAAAACAAGTGAACATGCAATTTAAAAGTTTTATATCAATGACTCTCTTGAAATTATGGTTATCTTTTTAATTCTGAATAAAAAAATTCTACCCTTACCAATGAGTGGTAGTATAAACTATAATTGTAAAATAATCTGACATGACCAAATAGATTTACCTAATAACCCTAACATCAGTATGCATATTCTCCATACTGCTCTCTATACATTCCCTAGGGTGCTAAGAAGGAGAATTTGTTAAACAATGAAGAGCTTATCTTTTGTTGGTGATGATTTTCCTAATTCTCCTGACCTTTATGTGTGATACAGGGGCGATATTGTATTGAGAAAGTAGATGTTAGTCACTCTTGGGGATAAAGAGTTTAGATGAATTTGAACTAAAAACAAAAAATAATGCTCTGCAACATGTCTTACCAAAGCCAGTCCCTGATACAACCAAAACAGAAAGTCAGTGAGCAAGGCAAAGTGTGTGCTAATACCATGAGTTCACACCAGATACAGCAAAGTAATTCCTCATTTAAATCTTTCAGGCACTTCTTTGATCTGCTGTCAACTACCAGTCAAAAGGAAAATTTAACATGAGCTCTGGTAATGCCATTTAAACAATTCTCCCTGTGTTCTTTTAGAGAAATACTTGGCAATTTGGATGGAGAATATAGCATTCTATAGAACTGAGAGGAGAATGGCTAAGTGGCAATACTCCTAGTTGCTTCATGCCAAGAAAACCAGGATAATTAGTCCAACTGGGTGGGTCACTTTAAGCTCTAGTACAGACTTATCTAGTAACTTTTTTTACCAGATATGACACTATGGGCTTTTTTCCCACATATTTCTTCAATATACAGAATGCCTTCAGGGGAGAGTTGCATCATGCATCATGAAGTTGTGTTTAATTCACCTAGCACTTGGAGTTAAATATACCTTTGTTCATTTTAGCTTCTTCCTGTGGATCAACCTTTTGATCACCTTCCAAAACCTGAAAAATATATTAATGCTTATGATGGTGGCCAAAAGCACTGTGCTAAAAGATGCTAAGATACCTTAAAGAATAAATAATTTTAGTTAAGAAGTGTTGTTGTTGTTGTTGTTGTTAGATACTCCTAAAACCATATATCTCTACCATAAAAGTTTCAAATGTGCTTCCAAAACAAAAATAACTACTTCTCTTACTCTCAACATTGATTGCCAAAAGATGACAAAAATAGTATCCAGACTTAACTGAACAACACTTAAGCCAGTGGCATTTATGATGGCATTTAAAGAAAATTGAGAGAAAATTTTCAGAAGGTCAGGTTAGTCTTCCTATTTCAATACAGCAACAGGTAGCATCATAATTTCATGTGTCTTTCTAATGATTGAGATAATATCATACACTTTTCTGGAGCATAAAACTGAACTTCCTCCTTTAAATAATTATGTTTAATTTGTACATTTTATTAAATATCTGCTACAAATTAAATATTGTTGTTTCACTATATGATGCCTTTAAATTATAAGAAGTCAAGAATTGACATGCTTGCCTTCCATGCTGCCTTTAGCCTTCTTTTCACAAGGGGAACTGAAATTATCAAAACACAACTCAACCCTAGGCCTGACCTGTTTTGCATCTGTGTTTACATAACGACCATAAGTAATGCTGTTTTACTTTTTTTTTACTAATTTTTATTTAATTATATGATTCAAGGAAATTCCATTTCATGACTCATGAATTCTGCCTTTAATTGCACTTGAAAATGATATATGGCATCAGTTTTTGCAAGCAATTCAATGCAGAATTCTACAGGCAAGGGGATGCTTAACTGATTTGGAAATCTATTTTATCTATTTAAATACCTGTCATGCTTAACATAATGGAGAAGATACAGTATTGCCACTTTCCTAGGAGGGTATGCCAGTCCATTGCAGTTCATCCCCTTTCTCCTTCCCCCTCAGTAAGTTCCTCAAGTTCCCCTGACAGCTTCTTCTGTTACCCTTTTATACACTCTTGGGTGGAGAGAGGAGCTGTGAGAGCACACTGAGTCATGTCTGTGAACACAACACAATTGCCTCTCTGTGGACAACTTATAAACAGGTACCCTTCTATTACAGTACATGAATTCTTCTTATCTTATTTTCATAAGACGTCTTATAAGAATTCATTATTCTATCATATTTCTAGGATCTAAAACCCCACAGTCCCCTCATAAATTTTTCACTTCTCTTTCTAAAAGCCCACACTCCTTCCACTGGGTCCAGTAGCCCTACTAAGGGACCAGTCATTTATTACAGGGTGGGGGGGTTGGCTGGTGCAAATGGGGTGGGGGCATACCATTTTGTGCACCTGAAAATGGGGGGCTGCATAAAATTGTGCAACCATTTCTGAGGGGCCATGTACTTTTATGCATTCCAATTTCCGTTCCACAAAAAAAGAAACACTCATGGAATCATTAACATTAGTCAAATTTGATTTATTATCAAAGTGATGGCATAACAAACCAACATAACATGGTGTATTAGCAGTTCTTTAACATTGGAAAAAAAACTTCATGGATTACTCTGTATTACTCAGTATCACTGTCCTCTGATTCACTGTTTGAGGAGCTGAGGGCAAGTACTCTTTAATTAGTGTACAAGCTTGATCACTTACAAGCCCTCTTTCCATCAATTGCTTTAGCCAGTAAACTTGTGTCCCTTTCAAGGATATTTGAGCAGCCAACTTCCTTAACTGAAACCTCACCATCAGACAGTAGTTTGGAGATTAAAGCCTTTCTCTTATTTTCGCTATTTGCTTTACTAGTTTGGTGAGTTTCTGTGGTTGAGGGCAGGTCATCTTATTTCATGTACAGACTCAAAGGGGGGCCACATTATGTTATGCAGTGGCAAGAACAGGCTCATGGGAAATTATGTATAGGAAAATTAAAATGCACCAGCCCACCTCCACTCCAGCCTCTAATAAATGACCAGTCCCTAACACCTTTCAAAAGTACCCCTACCTCTCTGTCATGTACCCATACCTAAGTACTTCACTTGGCGATACAGGATTTTTCCATCTACTTCACCTTCGCACACTCCCATCTCTTGATCCTTCTCCAAAGGAGCCCACTTCTTCAGAATCATAATTTTTGGCAGACCTCACTAAAAGTATAAACAAGCTCTGAATCGTACGCCGACAAACCCTGTCTTTCTTTTGCTTTAACGCCAGCACCTTCAAAGACAACTACATCACCCTCGCATAGGACAGCGGAGCTACGCTTTGTTAAGCCTGCAGAGCAGGAGTAATTTGGGCGAGCGAGTGCTTAGTTTTGTCTTAGGGAGAAATGGCCGCCATCTTTGATTTTAGTGGCAAGGGAAGGCTGGGGAGAGAATGCAATTTGTACCGAGGGGGTGAGTGACGGTCAAAAGTAAGGAGATGGGCTGAGGTTGGTGGGTGAACATCTTACTCTGACTCCAAATCAAACACGACGTCGGATAAACGATCAGGAGCTTGTAATCTTAACTCGCCCCAACATGACGCCTGCACAGCAGGCTAGGCTTTTTTTTGTTTACTAACAAGTTTTTACAAGTTTTTACAAGTTTTTACATGTTTATTAGGTCTTCCAAAACAGTTACTTACAATAAACACCGACTACAAATAGCGAGCCAATCTAGGCGGGCGATGTTAAGGACAAACAAACACGAATTAGTAATTGAAGGCGTTAAAAAAGTCGATTTTGAATACATTATTTGTCAAAAGTGGAAAAAGAAATGATAAAAAGTGAAGAAAAACATAATTTATGATTGGATTGTAATTAAGATGCCTTTTTTATTTCAGAAATAAGAGTGCTAGTGTCAGCATAACTGTTCAGAGTTTCTAGAGTTTCAAATAGTAATACTTGAATTTTCTTTTTGAACATATGCATTGCCAGTTTCCGATAGCTTTTGGGAATGCTGTTCCAAATTTTAGCACCAACAATGGAAAAAGAGTTTTTATGATGATTGAGCCAACTGATGATTAATATAGTAGTTACCAGAAGATGATGAGCGAGTATTATACTGATGTATGTCTTGTGTAGAAGTATAGATTACAGATATTTTGAGGTGCAGAGTTAGCTGTTATATCAAACATTAAGATTGATGAAAGTTTGAAGTAGAGCATTGAGATTGGCAGAATGTTAGATTGGGCGAAATATGGAATTGCATGCGTTCTGAAAGCCAGAAAATTGATGAGGCGGACGGCTCTCTTTTGGAGTATAAGAATTTTTTTCTAAATGAGATTTGGAAGCTCGGCCCCAGGAAATGAGGCCGTAAGATATATAGAGGAGAAATTAATGAATTTTTAATACTTAGAAGTGTTTTTAAAGGGACAAAGTGTCTTAGTCTCGAAATAATTCCAATATTTCTGCTGATTTTTAGAGAAATATATTTAATGTGGTTTCCAGGATAAATGTTGGTCAATTATTACCCCTAAGTATTTAACATTATCCTTACGTTCAAGATCAAAGAACGTTTTAGTGCGGCCATCATAGGCCTTTACGCAAATGTTAAAATTAATGCATTTTTGATATGGATAAAAAATTATATAGCTCGTTTTCTTAATATTTAAGGAGAGTTTATTTGCGATTAACCAGACGACAACTTTAATTAGTTCACAGTTGACGATGGTTTCGAGGGATTTTAGGTTTTTATCAGCGTATAAAAGGTTAGTGTCATCAGCAAAAAGGTAAAAGGTTAACTTGTCTGAGGCCATGTAGATATCATTTACATAAATAAGAAATAGTAGGGGGCCAAGTACACTCCCCTGAAGAACGCCACAAAGGGTACTTTCCTTTCTAGATCATGACGTGGGGACCTACTTGAGTGGGGTCTGGATTCTAGGAGAACCAGTCGTTTACTATACCCCGGATGCCGTAGTGGGATAGTTTATGAAGGAGGATAGAGTGATTCACAGTATCAAATGCTTTTTGAATGTCAATAAATACACCACAGGAGAACATTCCCTTGTCCGTGTTTAATTGAATTTTGTTCACAATATCCAGGATTGCATGCTCGGTTGAGCGCTGTTTTCGGAAACCGTACTGAGACTCGTAAAATAAGCAATGTTTGCTAAACAAGGCCTTTAGGCGGTTGAACATAATTTTCTCAAAGAGTCTAGTAAAGACCGAAAGATGGTCTTAAAATAAGTGAGGAGAATTCGCTACCTTTCTATAATCAAAAAATGGATAGATATTCTAGTCTTCTCGGATAAGGACGAATAAACCGTAGGCCCCGTCTCCTGCAAGGTTAGGGGTAGGAGACGTTAATTTCCCACGCACGAGATTACTGTGTGGTGGATGTCCTCCCCTGGGTTGGTATGGGTGGGAATTGGCCCTGAAAAGCCCCTATGGGGCGTGGTCAAGTTACGTATGTATGTATGTAAGTGATATAGGACGATAGTTTCCAGGTTCGGCTTCGTCCCCATCCTTAAATATTGGAATAATCTTAGCATGCTTAAGTTTGGAGGGGAAGATACCCCTTTGAACCGAGTTGTTTATTAGAGTTGCCAGAGTGGGGGCTGATATAATAATTATGGTGTGAGCATTTAAGATATATAGGGAGCCCGTTATATATAACAGCCCGTTCAGTCCTTCACAATCAATTCTGAACCTTCCTTCGTTGAAATGAATTTCAGTATGAACACGACTAATCATTAAAGGACATATGGCACTGTCCATAACAACATCCGAGTGTTCTTTGCTGCGTCCGAGATGACTGACAGTCGGTTTTGGCAAAATGTATTCTGGTTGTAGAGAAGGATCATAGGATTTCCCTTCGACCTTCTGTAAACAGAGCATTTTTCTCGTCTAATCTCAGTATGATAAAACCTCTAATACTAGTTCAAGATTCTTGTAGAGTTCTTGGAGAACTCTCCAAGCGGCCATTTTTATAAACAGACAACTGCGACACGAAATTCGGAAATTATTTGGGAAAGATAGGACAAGCTCGGATAAAACTTTTAGATCATGAACAAGCTTATGAAATCAAGTTCACAGATAAATTAAACTTTCAAAATAACACTACTGCAAACATATGGTTGACCGGGAAAGTAAGAGTTGCATAATTATTCTCATTCCAACGCGCGCTCAGTTAACAACCCCGAAAGTTATAATTGTGTTCTCTCTCTGGAGCTGTGTATGGTCAAGTCCAGTTTTTAGAACATGTTTTTTTTTGTTCTCGTTTAACAAACTACAACTAATGGACAATTATTTTATGACTTCACTCTGACGAAGACGAATAAATGGCCGCTATTAATAACTATTTTGTGCCAATTCATTTCAGTTTTGGTAGCCTTTTCAAAGATCTCATAAATATCATTAATTGATAATTGAGTAAAATTGATCAAAATGCAAAAATTGATTTACATGGAGATTTTCATCGCTTCAACATAGTTAGTGTCATTTTGAATGGTTGCGTTCAACTGCTGCATACACTGAGAGAGGGGTGCAATTTGTACATGTAATCACGATTTCGAGTGCAATTTGGAATAAATAAGCACGAGTAAATTTTTTCAAAGACTAACAAAATTGCAAGTGCTTATTTATTCCAAATTGCACGAGAAAATCATGTGATTATCTATAAATAATGTACATGAAAAAATACGAGGTAGCTTCTCATAACTACGCAGAAGAAAAGCGCCCGCATCACGTGCAAAAAGAATGTATTCAAACCCTGCGACATTGACCTTGATATTGACCTAGACATTGACCAATCAGAATGTCTGGTTTGTTTCTTTCTTTGCACTGAACTAACTCTCTTCTGCACTGAATTAACTGAAAACTGCATTAATCTTAACCAATCAGAACTGAGAAATTGTTTCATGTATATTATTAGATCTGAAATCAGACACGTTTTATCAAAATCAACGAACGCGCAGCGCAAGTCCATTTGAGATCACAAGTATGTGAATGAAGAGTTTTGGGGAGATCACATGGTTTTCAGGGGGAACAGAGGGGTGATCCGTCTTCGCCAACAGAGTATAAAGAGAAAAGTGACCTCGACAAGCCATGTCTTAATTTCACCAAATATCAACGGAATGAATCAATTTACGGTGAAATAGTAATGAAATAATAAAATAATCCCCTGAAGGAGAAAAATTGTAAAGCAAATTCTAATATCGTTATTGGAGGAGGATAAACAGGTGTCGGAAGAACATCACGAAAAATAGTATTGCCTGGAAACGAAATGGCGTTCTCTTTTTCGAAGTTTTTCAGAACTAATCCTCATAGACAGGCATTTCAAATTCCAGAGGCACCCTGCACTTTAGGGTTTCGAAAACCCGAGCTTTCATAGAGCTCTGAAGATTAAAGGAAGCCTGGACCACAAGAAAAGGTGACTGAAGCTTAACACTTTTTGGGTTAACCAAATCAATTATCACACAGCTTGTCAACTAAAGTTCTCCCCAATGGTATGGATAAATTATCATACAGCTTGTCAACTAAAGTTCTCCCCAATGGTATGGATAAATTATCAAACAGCTTGTCAACTAAAGTTCTCCCCAATGGTATGGATAAATTATCAAACAGCTTGTCAACTAAAGTTCTCCCCAATGGCATGGATAAATTATCATACAGCTTGTCAACTAAAGTTCTCCCCCCCTCCCCCCCCCCGGCAATGGTATGGATAAAAGACGAGGCGTCGCTAATAGGAGGAGTTCTTAGGATTCGCTTGAGCTTCTCTTATCGAAGAGAATCCGAAAGTTATTGCTTGTCGTCTTATTTTTTTATATCATTCATACCCCAAATGACACGTTAGTGTGACCTCCCCCCCTCAATTCTTATGACTTTGCTGGATATTTTCCTTACTGCTTGTCTGATTAAGTGCCGAAGATACAGTTTGGCAGGTTATTATCTGCGTACAGTAAAAAGTGTTCCTTACACAAACTTTCAACGTGCTCGCGATAAAAAAAAATTGAAAAAAAAAAAAAAGCCACAATCATCTCAATTAAAATAACACTTTTAATGATCCCCTTCGTTGAGAAGCTCTAAATCTACAGTCATCAAACAATCCAACGAAAAACAAGGAATGAAAACAAAATTAGATTACAACTACGTTGGAGCTAACTGCGATTCCCTCTAAAAACCAACCAAAAATCAGGCTGAAACTGTCCAGGTAAATTGCGCCTGATGGAGAAAACAAAGGAAATGAGCATTGCAGAGCAAACAACGGTAACAATTATAGATAGCGAAGAGAATATGAAGTACGTATGATGCACGATCCTCGCAGTAGAGAGCGCCATTTATGCAATAGCGAAAATCAGACCTGAAAAAAATCAGGCCTGTACGGGATTCGAACCACTGACCTCTGCGATACTAGTGCAGCGCTCTACCAATACGTGCATCATACGTATCTATAACCGCAGTTCAAAATATATGAACTTCATATCAGAATATGAGGTGAAAGAACTTA
>NC_142523.1:9827923-9880423 GCF_964205215.1 Stylophora pistillata
ATACATTCCCTAAGGTACTGATAAATATATCTTATCAGACATTTTGTTGTGTAGTATCGCTGAGTATTTTTAATGAGTTGTGAGCTGTATTTTGACGAGCCTCTAAGGCGAGTCAAAATACAAATAACAAGTAAAAATACTCAGCGATACAACACAACAAAACGCCTAATAAGTTATTTATTATCCAACACGCCAAACTGTTATTTCAGTACTGGCAAATTTTGCGGATATTTATTTTCGAGGAGTGTGTGACAGAAGCATGCGAAGCAGAACAGAATTGGCGTGTTGTTGTGTCGCTGTTTCTATTTTCTTCATTAAATGAAAAAATTTTCTGGTCATCAAGCTGTTTTTCTTCATTCGATTCATCTAATGAACTTGGACCTATATTTGCCAGCCATTCTGACTCTTCGTCGTCGGAAATATGATTCAAATTGTCCGCCACTTTTTTTTTTCCTAATTACAATCCAATTCTTCGCTTGCGTGATGCGAGAAAACCTGTTTAACCAGTACTACAATAGATGAGTACAAATACCACTCGATATTTGTACTTGTCTATGGCATTATTTGTACTCGTCTAGGTGTAGTTGGATAATAAGGAGAGTTTATTCAACAATGAAGAGCTTATCTTTTGTAGGTGATCATTTTCCTAATTCTCCTCACCTTTATGTGTGATACAGGGATGATATTGTATGCAGAAAATAGATGTTAGTCACTCTTGGGGATAAAGGGTTAAGATGAATTTTGAACTGAAACCAAAAATGTTCTGTAACATGTCTTACCAAAGCCAGTCCCTGATACAACCAAAACAGAAAGTGTGTGAGCAAGGCAAAATGCGTGCCAATACCATGAGTTCACAACAGATACAGCAAAGTAACTCCTCATTTAAATCGTTCAGGCACTTCTTTGATCTGCTGTCATCTACCAGTTAAAAGGAAAATTTGACATGAGCCCTGTTTGACAATTCTCCCTGTGTGTTCTTTTAGAGGAATACTTGGCAATTTGGTCGGAGAATATAGCATTCTATCAGAACTGAGGGGAGAATTTAACATGTTCCCTAGCTAAACAACTACTCGTGCCATAACAATTTCTCCCTGGGTTCCATTTGAGAAACACCAAGGTATCAATTTTAATGGAGAATATAGCTTTCTAACAGAACTGAGGAGAGAATGACTGAGTACTGAAGAATTAACAGGGAAGTGTGATGAAATGCTGGGGGATAACCTAGCAATGGACTAACATCCCATCCAGGGGGGGTGGGGGGGAGTAGTGATACTCCTAGTTGCCTCAAGCTAAGGAAACCAGGATAATCTCCCACTGGGTGCGTCACTCAGCTCCAGTACAGCCTTAATCTACCTTTTTTTTTTTACCAGAAATGACACTAAGGGCTTTTTTCCACATATTCCTTCATTACATAGAATGCCTTCTGAGGACAGTTGCATCATACATCATGAAGTTCTTATATGTGCACGATCCCTCGCAGTAAAGCACTATTTGAGCAATAGTGAAAATCAGAGCTGAAAAAAATTTCAGGCCTGTACGGGACTCAACCACTGACCTCTGCGATACTAGTGCAGTGCTCTACCAATTGAGCTAACAAGCCAACTGGGAGCAGGCCATCAAATTAATTCGAAATGAACCTGTAGATGATAAATCAAACAACAACAAACATATGAAACATATGTATGAACTGCGGTTATGAAACGTATATGTGCACGATCCTTCACAGTAAAGCACTATTTGAGCAATAGTGAAAATCAGACCTGAAAAAAATTTCAGGCCTGTACGGGACTCGAACCACTGACCTCTGCGATACTAGTGCAGCGCTCTACCAATTGAGCTAACAAGCCAACTGGGAGCAGGCCATCAAATTAATTCGAAATGAACCCGTAGATTTATCATCACTGTCGTGAACAACATTTAACTGGCATCTATAATGATAGCATTTAAACAACACTGAGAGAAAATTTTCAGAAGGCTAGATTAGTCTTCCTATTTCAATACCGCGACAGGTAGCATCATAATTTCAAATGTCTTAAATTTCGATATTGAGATAGTAACATGTACTTTTCTGGAGTATAAAACTGAACTTCCTCCATATGATTTGTAAATTATTAAATATCTGCCATAAATTAAAAATTAAGATTTCACAGTATCATTATTTTGTATTTAAAAATGATGCCTTTTAATTATAAAAAGTCAAGATTTGACCTGCTTGCCTTCCATGCTGCCTTTTGCCTTCTTTTCATGAGAAGAACTGAAAAACATTAAAACACAACTCAACCTTTTACATGTTTCACACCTATGTATACATAACAACTGTAAGTAGTGCAGTCAATTATGCGATTCAAGGAAATTCCATCTTGTCACTCGTGAATTCTGCCTTCAATTGTACTTGAAACCCAATGTAACTGATTAACACTTAATAGTTAAGAGTGTTTACGTAACTTCCGTTGTCACGCAAGGAACATTAGCTACTCAGATCAAATTGGCCTTTTCCATAACCACATCCGATCAGAACGAACGGAGCAAAGGATAAAAGACTTAAAGAATAAGAGTTAACATTGGAGAAAGAGGTACGATTTGTAGTTTATTGTGCATGCTTGTCGATTTAGTTACATTTGGGTTCGATATTATTGCCGGTATCACTAGTGATTCAAAATATTTAGTAATTTTCTAGTATTGTGATACGCCCCCTGTTTCATATTATTAACTGTAGTAATATCCCTTTCTTTATAATTATCTTTTCAGTTTTTAGCTGAATCAAGCACGTAATTAAAGAAAAGTTGATAGATAGAAAGACTGGCTTGGTTCCTAGTAATATTCTTATCCAACCCTATCGTGTTCAGAGCACCAATGGAGTGTAAGACTATGTTAGAAGACCTCCGTCTATTACACCCAATATGGCGTCAGTTTTTTTTACTGCAATTTGATGTAGAATTCCTTAGAAAAGTAATAAATTTCCTATAAAATTGCTTGAAATTCTTCAAAATTCAACAGGTGGAAGAATACTCCTCAGGTTTGGAACTTTATTTCACCTGTCATTCTCAACATAAAAGAGAAAACACTGTATAGCTGCTACTTTCTCTAAGAAGATGCTCCATTGCAATTCAGTCCCTTTCCCCTCCCGCCTCAGTAGTTCATCAAGTTCCCCTGACAGCTTTGTCTGTTAGCCATTCACACTCTTGGGTGGGGAGAGGAACTGTGAGCCTCTCTGTGGGCAACTTATAAACGGTTACCCTTCTACTACAGTACATGAATTCTTCTCCCCTTATTTCCATAAGACTTCCTGGAAGACTTCATTATTCTAACATATTTCTAGGATCTAAAAGCAGACAGCCCCCCTTTAAAATTTGTCACCTCTGTCTAGTCCGCACTCCTTCCCTTGGGTCCAGTAGCCCTTCTAACACCTTTCAAAGTACACCAGTACCTCTCTGTTATGTACCCCTACCTCTGTAGTTCACTTGGTGATACAGGCTTTTTCCGTTTGGTTCGCCTTCGCACACTCCCATCGTTAGTTCCTTCTCCAAAGGAGCCCACTTCTTCAGAATCATTTTGGCAGACCTCACTAAAAACATAAACAAGTTCCGAATCGTACGCTGACAAACTCTGTCCTTCTTTCGTTTTAGCTCCTGCACCTCCTAAGACAACTACATCACCATCGCAAAGGACAGCAGAACTACGCTTTGTTTTGTTTTCTAGCAGCCCGGTCAGTCCTTGACAATTAATCCTGAACCTTCCATCATTGAAATGAATTTCAGCATGAACACGACTAATCATTAAAGGACACATGGCACTGTCCATAACAACATCCGAGTTTTCACCACTGCGTCCGAGACGAGTGACAGTCGGTTTAAGCAAAAATTTTTTCGGTTGCAGAGATGGATCATAGGATTTCCCTTCGACTTTCTGCAAACATAGCATTTTTCTACTCTGATTTCAGTACGCAAAAGCCTCTAATAACAGTTCAAGATTCTTGCAGTGTTCTTGGAGAACTGCAAAGGGCGATTTTGATAAACAGACAACTACGACACGAATGTCGGAAATCAATCGGGCAAGATCGGACAAGCTCGGAAAAAGTTCTCGCCGGTAAAATCAAGAACGAGAATAGGAAATGGGGAATGAGGAATGGAAATGAAAGTGATGTTTTGCCTTTACGCGGACCTCACTCGCACTCACATTCCTCGCCGGATCGAAACACGCGAGCCACGCCGATCAGCATAATAAGTTTTGAGCTGGTAATGAAATTTAGATGCTTCGGAATCCAGATAGTCTCCCTCGTAGCCGTTTTTTTGGATGTCACGCAACGCTCCCCCAAAAGAACGGCTGCTGACATCCGAACTACATTCCTTTCTCATTGTCGTTGCGGTTTGTTCGCGGTCTATTGAACAGACCAATCACATACCAGAAAATCTGAACGACGAAAGGTTTCACGCGAAAATGTGGATGTGGCAGATGATCTAGCTATCATGTCGGGAGAAATACTGAAGAAATTTGTCAATGAGAGTTCAAAATGTTTCACATGTTCATCGTTGTGCCCTGGTAAAGATAGAGTATATATTTTTGGGAAAACTTCTCACAATATCGTTGAAATTATAGAATCTACGCTTAAGGAGGCTCGAAAGGGTTTTTTTGACCGCGGGGAGAATGGATTCCAAGATACAGGCAAGCTTATTACTCGCGAGAGAAATAAGTGATGGCGCGTGCGATCAGATCCGCGGGCGAGTTGTAAACAAACATGGCCGCCATGAGCGTTTCAAAACCGGCCGGTACCTCTAGCTCTATTGTTTCCAGCGGAAGTGGTTATTTGAGAAACAAAAATGGAAAGTTTACTTCTTGAAAGCAGGTAGGAAAATGTTCGGATGACAGGGTTCCTGCCGAAAGTTGTCAAAAAAATTTTATTTAACAAGCTAAGGCAGGATGGTGAAGTCGACACCCCATCAATAAAGTCGTGTCGAGTGCATTCGGCAGGTCTTACTTTGTTCCGCGAGAAATTTAAGTGGATACCTCTGAGTGCTACGATTTGTTTCGCATTGTATTTGACTCCTAATAAAATGAAATGACCGAGAACTTTCCTAAACAACTCACTGGAAGATGAAAAGGAAAATGAAGTCATTGTTGGATCCAGGATGGTAAACATTGATAGTTTTATGAACAGAAATGGAGAAGGGTAAATGTTCCTATAAAAATAAACATAATTTTCAGTAAACAAGGGATCTTAAAAATGTAGATGAGACTTTAAATTAATTCTAATTCAACAACAGACGGTAGAATTAAAATAAAATATTCATCTTAAACTTGTGAGAAAGATTGTTGATATTTCCCTCGATACACTGTAAATTACAACTACGAAAAGGAAAACTCGCATTTGTTAAAAAGGATCGCAAAATTTGTTTTGTTTTCCATTTAAAATGGAATAATGAAAGTTCACGGTTATGGCAGTGGCAAAGAGAAAAAAAAAGAAAAATGAAGCCAAGTCTTGTTCATACCTCTAGTACCTCGAAAATTATAGAAATTCGCGAAATCTGCGACGACTAACAAATTACTGACGTATAGGAATCCCTAATTTCCACTGAGTTTGACGCTCATGACAATCTGGAAGACGTTAAAGCAAGTTCTTTTCACTACAAATTATTTTAACTCCTCCACTTCAAATTGCACATGAACAATAATTATATCGGTCAATCATGGTAAATGCATGTGAATCGCTGAATGAGGCCTTCGATCAAGCCATCTTCTCGGAACAACGACAAGATACCATCCAGACGTTCGATGGAAAGTTTCATCTTTCGTCAGACATGGTCCAGAAGCTGGCAGATGCTGGTTTGTCTCATGTTACACTACAATCTGTGTACGAGAAACTCAACATTACCGGCCTCAATGGAGTACTGGCATTGGCGTCATCTGCAAAATCAACTTGTCATCATATATCGAATTCCGCTAGAGAATTCTCTCCGGAGTTCATTTCCAACTGTCGTAACAGTAAGCAGTCTGAGTCTCAAATGATTACTTATTTTTTCAGGAAGGTGTAAAATTACAAAACAATGTGAATCCATCTTCAGGATGAACAATTTTTTCCGCTCTGAGGGCATCCATCGATTAATCGCGCGGACACGAACTCATCCTCGCGAAGATGAGCCCGTGAGTCAGCGGTATAGTTAAAAACGCGTGACCGGATATAAAAGTGTAAGCTAGAATTGCAAAAACCTGAAATAAACCTTGCTAAGTTGATGAACTAATATCTCGAAAATTAGTCCGGTGACCTACCCTGATTTTTTGTATACAGATTATTTACATCATTACGCATTCCTGAAGAAAATTAAAAAAAAATTTATCTGGTGGAAATTTTTTTACATTTTAAAAAGCGTTTTCCTAAATAATTCAAGTTCTATAGGGTAGTTTTTAATTTATATCACATATACAGGTAGAGAATTTGATGACGTTTAAGAACTTTAAAAAAAAAAAACCAGGTCACCGACTTGGTTTTTGAGATATCTTTCAAAAACTGAGTTTTAGAGGGTCTTTTAGCACTACTGTACTGTTGCCATGGCGACAGATAATGCCTGACGAACCCCTTAAAAGATTGCCCTAACATAGTGTTATGCATATGTCGAGTTATTATCCTGATGATAAGTTTGACAGTCCTGATATCTTTTATTGATTGGCGCTTGCTGTTAATTGTTGAAAACCCTTTCGAGCCTCCTTAACAGAGACGTCAACTGCTACGCCAACGACACGAACGCTAGATTGTTTGAGCGGTTGTTAAAGTTCCAGCGAGCAACTGAGAAAGTAGAAGAAGCTAAAAGCTGAACTGAAACTCTTTATTCGCACTACTTCAAGAGGTTACTACAGATTATAAAAGTCAGAATATATAAGAAACAGTAAATTATATTAATAATCAAAATGAAATGCAAAACGCATTTCAATCGAGGCCAAGGGCTAAACGCTTGCTTCGACCTACAGATGGAGATCAGGAGGAAAAAAGCGCGTGCTTGCCGTCAACAAACCGGGCGAAGGCTCTGAGAACACTGCAATTTAGGTCGGCCAACGTCTCCTATACTACTTGTACTTCTCCACTTGCCAGTCCGCTGCTAGCTGGAGTGAACCCGATTAGTTATGTTCGTGGCTTCTTATCACCGGTACAGGAAATCGGCCGAATTATCGAGTGTTTCCGCACGTTGGTACAACGCAACAACAATAACGATAATATGACCACTTTCATCGGTAACATGGTCAAACACGAGCGGGAGTGCTTGATATATTAACGATTTCCCGGATCCTGTGGGCAACTTAACAAAAACATCTTCTTTCTCGACTAAAACTTTTCTAATTGCAAGCTTCTGGTGAGCATTAAGCTCGAAAATTTTGAACTTTGACGACGCTTTGCGAAAAGCTCCTTCAAGCACCGCCATTTGTCTTGTGTGTTCCACATGAGGATCGCGATAGAAAACGATATCTGATTGGACGAGTCTCAAAAGGTGAGTCTGGCGCGAAAAGGTTCCTGAAAATGGAACCCGAGCTGTGATTGGCCAATTCGGAGAAAGGAATGTAGTTCGGTTGTCAGCAGCCGTTCTTTTGGGGGAGCGTTGCTTGACATCCGAAAAAAAAACGGCTGCGAGGGAGACTAGAATCCAGACTGATCACTAAGTGTATGCTTCAAGTAAGACAATCCGTCCCCTGATTCTGTCTTTATTCAGAATTTGAAAGTTTGAAGTAAAAAGTGATAGATAATTATGGTGGAGAAGATTTTTAAAAGCATTTTGTGGTTTTGGTAACCATTATAACCCCTAGGACGTAATGAGAACACTACTCACGATCCACATTAGTTTCCTTCCTGTGAGGGGTAGTGACATTTCCTCTACCCCCTCAGCTTTACAGGCTCGTTAACGAGGGTGGGTAGGGAGGGATAAAATATGGACACAAAGTAGGTGACGCTGAATGCAAACAAATGGCTGGAGCGAGACCCTAAATCTCCAAAAAAGCCCATGAATAACTTATTCATATTTCAAAAGCCAGTTTTCTTCGTTCCGCTTTACCACGAAAGGTTACAGAATTTAATACCGAATCGTGATCCGTATTGCTAGTATTCCAAAGGGCTGGACTAGTTAAAGCGCGTGATTTACCAGTTACAATTAAAGAGTTTGATATTCTGGTCCGCTGAGATGCTTTGAAAAAAAAAATCTATGTATAAGCTTGCCAGTTAAAACTATATGAATATTTTTCACTCAGCCGCGCGCCATGGTTTCAGAATAATTAATTTCGCGCCCAATCATATCAGGTTTCTGGTCTTTGAAAGTTACTGCATAAAACGTCAAAATACCGCCTGTGAAATGAAGAAGACACGAACGAGCGACTGTTTTTTGAAGTTGTTAAATTTGTGGAGACTTCATGACGGATACGGTAGTTTTATTGTGGGTTGATTTTAGACAAGATTTGGGGGCAGGTCAGAGTAGGTAGTGTGTAGTTGAACGCAACCATTCATTCAAAACAGTAAATAAGTTATGGCCATTAGATGTTTTAGATAAATTCATTTCGTTCTGAAATTTGAAAACTTTTTTTCTTCATACTAAATTCATATCAGATCTTCGAACAGGCAACTGCACCTGGCGTAAATCGACACAAAGTTATTACTGAAAGCAAAACTGGTTAGAGGCACTAAATAATCATTTAAAAAGGGGGTTTTGATAGTCAGTGCCGTGTGCACACATAAAAAACAGTTGTCGATTAATCGCAGTCGCCTTAACCCGAAAAATAGTAGCCCGACATCCCTTTTTTCGCTCGACAATTTAGTTAGGATTTCTTAGCGCGTAATATCTTGGTAGCTCAAGAATACGGATAATTTTTAATTTTTTATTTTATTCTAAACTGGCTGGGTTTACAAAGCGAAACTAGTTAGGGTTACTATCGATTAAAAATGGGGGCTCCGATCGTTAATGCGCAGTCTTTTTAAAATTCAGAGTTCATTCTTCTCCTTCGACGCCTTGCTTAAACTTACTTTGGAGGTTGTCCTAACTCATCTCCTGAAGGGCAAGGGTGGAGGATTTTGGGGAAGATCACTAGGGGAGTGTACAAGGTGGAGGGATATAGAAAATTGACAGCCAGTCATCTGCCCATGAGGGGATCAGAAGAATAATACATATACATAGCCTTAAAGGGGAATCGGGTAAACAACTAAAATCCTCCGACCCCTCTTAGGCGTTTAATAATGACCATCCATACGTATATCTTTTGGAACACAACTTTCCTTGAAAGGAGGTTTTCCTGCTTCTCCGAGTTTTGCTCTACTTAAAATACTCAATTGACGAGAATAGGCTCAATTCACATCAACGCAATGATTTACCTGAGATATCCCTTTCCGTTTGCTTCAGAAAGCTTCTTATTTCATCTTGAAAAACGAGAAGTCAAAAGTGGCATAAAAGGGTGATGATTTCCATCTCAAAACATTTATGCAGGTCTGGTAACTGCGCAATATATGAAGAGATGAAGAGTGTAATACACGATTAGGAAATTTTTTTGTGTGCCTAATCCTGTACAGAAAAAAAGGCGCACAAGTCCCGGCGATCTGCGGGCGCGCGCACGCGTGCGAAACGTCTCAACTCACAACAACAATAAAAAATGTAAGAGTTAAACTCTTTGATAATTGTTAGCATTATTTCCAAAACATTAAACTTCTCCTTCAAAATTTAAGCTAAGAGAACGGATTGTAGTAGTAATTCCTACCCTACCCCCAACCAATTTTGTCGCGCTCCAAAAAATTCTTAGCATATGTTAAGCAAAATATCGGTCCGAATAAAAACAAAGATGAGTGAAAATGCAAGATTCACTTGCTCTTTTTTGGGATTTTAAGATTATCCGAGAATATTTGTTGAAAACCCTCAGCCTAAATATTTAGGACTGCTTCACTTTTTTCAGACTATAAGTCTAACGACCACAAGGCGCCAACTCGGCCGACAATGCACGCTGGGTGACGAATTGATCTGAGATCTACCTATTTTCTACCTTTAAATCAGATATTCGTACCTTCAGTTGCATGCAGAAATGGCCCTCTGGCGGCCGAAGAAACGCTAACAAGAAGAACCAAGGCAAAGACGAAGCCGTTCATCTTTTGTATAGAATAACTGTACCACTACAAGATCAAACGCGCAGTATTTTCTTACCAAAGTCGAGGTGAAGACTGAGCAGGCCTTTTTTGTTGGACTTTTAGAAATTTTTTGACAAAACGTTTGCATGAAAAGTAAAGTATTTGATTATGGTCGTGCTTATGTTCTAGTTTTGCAGATAACAACTAATCAACAATCATTTATTCCGTGCACAGCCAGCCATTTTTATTGATAAGTGCGTTTATTATCGATTTATAGTTGTGTTAGCAGTGTAAGAACAATACGCATCTTTAAAGGTATAGAAGTTGAATCAATTGGGCTTTTGTTCTGGTTTAGTGGACTGTAACCAATCCACTATTTTCTGTTATTTGTACAGTTCAGCGTGCAAAGTCCGCTATTTTTATTATCGATCAATTTGTCCAACCAGTTTTGTTGCTCATGTGTTCTTCTGCGTCTGTTTAATCCAGCTTTATAAGCCTTTTTGAAGATATGATACATTTTATTCACCTAGCTTTAGGTAAACTTAGCCCATTTAGAAAAAGGAAAAATTCTTCTGTAATTTTGATTCACCCAGATATTTCGCGCGCTACAACATGCTTGAGTGATCATTTACAAAGCCTTTGTAACGTAACAGGAGCCACCACCCTGGCTCGACTTTTTAACATTTTTAGATCTGTCTTTGTCTTGCTCCAGCTGTGTCCATATATTATTTAGATCCTACCGTGTGACTGCAACTGCTCAGCCATGAAAGGTCTGTTACGAGCATTACGATAGTATCGTTCCCAACACCTTTCATGTTACAGTTACAAGGAAGGACCTGGGTACAAGATCAACACTACCCAAACATACTCACGTACGATACCTGCAGAACTGAAATGTCCTACCACTAAATCCCACTTGGTGGACCGAGTCCCCACTTTGGGATTTGAACTCTTTCTGATATAAATTTCTCTTTTGTTCCAATAATTTGGAATAGTTGGCAATCACGTGAGTGAAAGCGATCTATTATCTGATAATTGCTTAATGTTTTAAAAATAGAGGCATTGTAATGGACATCACGAGATGAACACGCCTCGCTGATTTGGATAACGTTAGGTTAATCTTCGCGTTTCTGCCGAAGATTGCGGAACTTGACAACTTTTCTTCTGTTTACTGAGAATTTGGAAGCTCGATTCGTCAGGGTCCTAAACTTCTAAAGCGGTAAGTTCCATTAATTTTTATAAGGTCTCAAAAAAAAAAAAACGAAAGAACGCTAGGACGATTTTGGAAAAATACTTTCCATTGTTTAAAAGTGGTCCTTTATGTTTGTCTGTTCAAACTTCGAATATTAAAACTGACAAATTCATCCTTTCAAAAAATCCCATATCTCGTTCTTTGTCAATTTAAAGGGCAAAAGCTGATTTTTTCGCAAAAATAGACTGGAGAAAAGTAGAATTCGAGTTGTTTCGCTTTTAATCAAATATGCTAACTGTTCTCTCGTTGCAACTGACTGCGTTGCAAATATATAGAAGATTCCATTTTTCGATTCAGTCGAAAAACTATGTATTGCTTCCTCAACACGGTAGAACCCCACTATCGTTAACTCGAACAGGATCCGACTTCCCTTGGATTTGAAGTCGGTTAACGCAACAAATTTTACTTTTCCTTGGCTCAAATTTACCCTGATAACGTCGTTCGATAAACGTCAAAGTGTCAGATCATAGCTGATTGACACGTCCCATCCTGTAATCGCGATTTTTATGAAAGTAGTAACTTTTATGTGGACGGGACACACCTTGATGAACTATCTAGTTTGAACGTTCCTATTCAACAAACTTAATGTACGAAAATTGAGCACGATCGAATCGTATTTTCGAATTCATGATTCTTCATAAATTATGAAAAGAATGATTGGAATTTCAACACGAGTAAAGATAACTCGGACCTCCTCTAGCTTGAACCGTTTTTTCGTTTCTTTTGGGAGCTCGAATTACCACAGCTCTACTGCAGATTGGTAACTGGAACGGTAGGTAGACATATGTGTATGAAATCACGCGGTTATTTAATTGATTCATCATTACTGATGTAAGTTACATGCTATGCTGATTCGAGCAAAGAAATTGTAAACAAGATCTCACCAGTGCAAATTTATAAAAAGAAATATCAAATTACCGCCTGATACATAATTATCAAATATGATAAATCGGATTCAAAAATGATTCATGTAGTTTGAGGCCGACTATATTATATCTGTTGGTTCTCAAAACATTCTTCACAGATTATCCATCGCTGATTATGGCCTTGATAGGGTCAATGATGCAGAAATCGAAGAAAGGAACATCGAACCGCTGTGTTATATGTGACGAGTTAAATTGCTCTTACAAACTTTTCTTCTCTTTAAGCGTTTTTAGAAAATTCAATTGTCATCTTAGTAAATTACTCTATAACTTGACAATTTACAACATATGCTTTCTGATTTATATTTGCCTTTTTCAATTGTGGGTCTCACAGAGATTATAAGCTTAAAGTTGACCAAAGTTTCTTATCCAATATTGAAATATCAGGATATTCATTTTGCTTTCAGTTACCCAGTCTTTCAAATGCTGGAGGAGTTGGCTTATTTTAAGAAGGATCAATTATTCACAACCAGACCTGATCTTACATTTTCGACTAATGATTTTGAGACACTTTGGGTAGAAATGCAAAATGGATCTCCATGTAACATGTTAATGTGGTGTGATTTACCGGCATCCACATGGTAACATGCAAAACTTTATGGATTTTCTTAACTCTACTATTGAAAAGACTGATAGGGAAAATAAATTCTGCATCATCTTAGGAGACTTTAATCTTGACCTGCTTAAACTTGATTCACCCTCTGATACAGATAAGTTCTCAAATACTTTGGCGTCCTTCAAATATCAACCACATATTTCACAACCTACTCGAATCATTGACCACTCCAAACTTTAATTGACAACATTTTCTTTAATTCTTGGAAACACCCCGCCTTAAGTGGGAATATTATTTATGATATTACTGATCATTTATATAGTTTCCTCATTATCCAAAAATTAACCTCTTTGCCTAACAAGGTTAAGACCTACAAAAGAGACTATTCTAATTTTGATAAATCTGCTATAATTCAAGACATCCATTCAGTTGATTGAGAAGGTGTGCTGCATGCCACTGCTAATCCCGATCCCAATAATATATTTTATTCTTTCTACACCAGCATCTCTGATATAGTTGATGTTCATATCCCTCTTATACAACTCTCTAAACGCGAATTGAGAATGAAATCTAAGCCATGGATAACCCCTGCTTTAGATGCTTTTAAAGGGTCTCAATCAATATAAAAAACAAACTTTTTAAAATATACATTTCAACTATTTATAAGTCTGCTTATTATCACACTAAATTCAAACTCTATACTGAGAAATAAAATTAATCACCTATGAAGAGTATCTAAAAAATATTATTATAATTACTATTTCTATACTAATATGACTGATTCTAAGAAAGTCTGGAAGGGGATAAGACAACTTATTAATCTTAAATCCAGATCTGGCTCTACTCCCACTAATTTATTTGTTGAAGATGTTGAAATTAATGCTTCAAAGTCTAATTGACAGATGCTTTTAACAGCTTTTTTGCTAATATTGGACGTAATCTGACAAAGAAGATTCCTACTGTAAACAAATCGCCTCTTCAGTATCTTGCAGTTCCACCCAATGACAGTTTCTTTCTGTTTCCCACACCAACAGTTAAAATTGAAAATGAAATTACTAGGCTAAATGTCAATAAGTTTACAGGACCTTACAGCATACCAGTTGCTATTTTAAAAATTACCAAACAAGTTATATCTACACCTCTAGAAATTATATTTAATGTCTCCTTTTCCACTGGAATTGTCCCAGATCTATTTAAAATAGCTAAAGTTACCCCTGTTTTCAAAAAGGGTGAGCAAGCAAGTTTAAATAATTATCATCCCATTTCTACTCTCTCAATATTCAAGAAACTGCTAGAAAAGCAAAGGCACAAGAGAATATTAGATTTCTCGGACAAGAATAAATTTATTGCGAGCAGTTTGGCTTCAGTGCAAATCACTCAACTGATCATGCTATTACATAAGTATCATTGACTTGTCATGCAATTGACTGCCAGGAATTTTCTTGTGGTATATTCTTGGATTTCAGTAAAGCTTTTGATACTGTAAATCATAATATCTTGATTGAAAAACTAGACTACTATATGGCATTCGTGGAGCAACCAAAGACTGGTTCATCTCTCATCTTGCCAACAGATATCAATATGTTTCCTTGGGGCAAACTAAGTCTGAACTGCAATATGTCTCTTGTGGTGTTCCTCAAGGTTCAGTTCTGCGCCCCTCATTATTTCTTATCGCTATCAATGATTTTAGTAACTGCTCTGAAATTTTAGATTTTCATGTATTTGCAGATGATGCAAATCTATTTTATAAACATAAATATCTTAAGATCCTTGAATCCAAAGTAAATAATGAACTAGTAAATATTCATACTTAGTTAAGTGCTAACAAACTTTCACTTAATATTGACAAGTCAAATTTTATCATCTTTCACCCTCCACAAACAAAGTTACCCTTTCATGTCAACCTCCATCTTTAAATGGAATGAACCGAAACCAAGAGTCTTCAATAAAATATCTAGGTATTGTAATTGATTCTCATTTATCATGGAAAAGTCAACTAAGCTATATTGCTTTAAGATCAAGCGAAATATTGGGATTCTTTCTAAAGTTCGTTATTATGCGACTTTAGACATTTTGATTAAACTATATTATACTTTAATTAATGCATCCCTTTTTAATCCATAGTTTAATCTCGTGGGGTAACACTAATATTCTTCGACTACCCAGCCTTTGTTTATCTTACAAAAGAGAGCAATGAGAGTGATAACTTTTTCTAATTTCCATGAGCATTAATTCAAGTCCAATATTTAAGCGCTTAAATATTGTTAAACTGCCTGACCTTGTCTTCGTTAATACTGCAGCCTTTATGTATAAATTTTACAATAGACGCCTACCATCTGTGTTTGATACATTTTTCACTCAAGTAAATAAAAAACATAACTACAAAACTAGAAGTGTCTCGAATTTGTCCTACCGGCTATACCTAAAGTAAGAACAAATTATGGAATATTTAATTTAAGGTTTAAGAGCCCCAAAGTATGGAACTCGATAAGAAAAAATTTGAAAACCTCATCACTCTCAAACTTCAAGGAGTCAGTAAAATGCGATCTAGTTAAAGACTATTAGCTACTTAATATGTACTCATTAGCAACTTATGTACTTATTAGCAGTGTATTGTTTTCCGATTTACTGTAATCTAGTCTCCTGTTAATTTCTGTAACCTTTTTAAGTGCTTCTTTATTTTGTGGTTTATAATTATATAGCTGTTACTATTTGCCATAGACATTGTGCTCTTCTTATATATTATTGTTTAGTATTCATAAATAACTCTAACTATTTTAGACTTCCTTCATATCTAATAAACTCCGTTTCTCTTTTCTTTCTTGTGTGTGTGTGTGTGCATTTGTGCTTCAATCTTCTTGCTGACCTGTTATTTAATGCTGATGTTAACTAGCTGCCTGGCTCCGCTAGCCCCCATCGTTATTACAGGCTGCTAGTACTCCAATTTTATTTCTAATAATTTCTTTTAATTTTATAACTTTTTTGCTTAGAGTAAGTATGAATGCGAGTACAAATAAAGATTATCCGTGAACTTGTGCAAATGACGTTTAGTTCAAATCTCTTTTTTCTTTTTCGATTCAAACTCAAACATTCTAGTGATGACAAAAAAACCTGAAATGTTACTGCTTACTCTCGTACACTGGCAAACCCATTTCATGAGAGGCTAACCTGGATTTGTTTGAAACAAGAATTAGTGGGATTTTTAACTTTTTTTGTCTCGCTCCAGCTCCTTTTTTGTACTTAGCATATCACACGCGCTGTGTCCCTATTTCATCCCTATCCACCTACGCTTGTACATTGCTGCAAATTTCTATTTAGTGTTTCAATTAATTTGTATAGCTGGTAATCATGTGAGTTAAAGCGATCTATTGTATGAACCATCTTCTCTTAATTACTTGACGTTGTGGAAATAGAAGCATCGTAGAGGACATTACGAGATGAACACGTCTCGCTGCTTTCGAAATATTTGGTTCTCCTTCGCGTTCCCGTCGATGATTTCAGAACTGAACCACTTTTCTTCTGTTCAGTAAAAATTAGGAGCTTGCCTCATAAGTTTTTGAAACTTCTTGGCCTCGGTATGCTTCATGAATTCTCATAAAGTGTTAAGGAATTCATCGAAGGGATTGTTCGAACAATTTTGACAACTTACTAATAATAATGTGGTTGTCTTCCTGCTCGTCTGTTCGATCCGAACTGCAAATGATAAAGCCAACAGATTTGTTGCTTTCTTAAAACTCTTAAGCATATTGTTCTTTACCAGCTGACCATACTGACTTTTTGGAAAAAAAAACTATTGGACAAAAGTTAAGTTCATACTGTTTTGCGTTGGACTTATTATGCTCACTGTTCTCAACTGACTGTCGGTTACAATGGAAGATTCCGTTTTTCGACGTTAGTATCGATAGTTCATACCGACGAGAGCATATTTTTCCGCTAACTTTTCAAAAAAAGCGGAAAAACTCATTATCACTTCATAACACTGTAGAAATAGGAAATCTTGACCCGAAATATAAACCTGGTGTCGTTTCTTTCTAGGAATTTCTTGTCTAGTGTTCAACCTCGATGGTTTTTCATTTCATCCATCGTACGTGCTGATCATCTGGTTGGACTTTGTAGTTTTTCTTTTGGTGGAGAGGTTAGTCAATTGTTTCTATGTTTAACAGCTAGAGTAGAGGGTGTTTTGACTGGTCCTAAGCTGATGTTTGCACGCACGAAGGGACTCGACTAGTACTTACTACCGGTGCAATCTGTTATTTGTTACAATTGACGTTACGCTACTTAATCACGAGATAAAAGTGCTCTGCTCCCTCAAAAGAATCGTGGTTTGTTAAGTGACGGTTTAAAAACTGAGTAGCCCGGCAGGTTTTCTATGCTTTAAAAGAATGAACTCTTCATGTGAGACTTGTGGTAATGAAACACTCTTTCCTTAAGTTCAGGGACACGAATGACGCGTGAGAAAACTTCAACGTTTGAGTTAAAGTTTTAAGAATTGTCTGAAGGAATTTGTGTGTTGATAGTCGCAAGCCTTAACAGCCGACTGCGCCTCTCTTTGAAAACGAAAGCGCAACGCGGAAGAACCACGTATCAAGAAATGGTCTATTGTTCCGGCTCAATTTCACACATTAAGTAGTAAAAAATAGTCCTTTTGCTCTTTGTAGCGTTGAGGGACTTTGGCCGAAGCAACGCGAAAAAGTTCGTGACTAATCGGAAAAAAAATTTTTAGCATCACAATTTAGCTATTTTGGAAGAGTAGGTAGCGCATGTTTGCACACGACAGGTAAATTGTCACCGGAGTACCCCAAGGGAAAATTCAACGCTGATTTAGCCGCTTCGGAATGATATGGCCAACACATATGATATGGCCAACACATCTACGAATTTTATGGTTTCATGATCCCTAAGTTAATTAATTTTGCTGATTTATTTGCTGCGTTCTCTGTGTCTTTCCTCCATAAGTAATCTTAAATATTCTTAAATTATCACGTCCTTAAATACCAACCCAAGCAAGAATGTTCCCTATTTCTGCATACTAGCTATTTTTATAAGAAGGTTGGTCTTCGAAATCACTTCCACCTAGAAAATATTTTCTTGGCCTCTCAACTGTTGCGTTAATTGCTACTTGTAGATAATTTTTAAAATGTTGCGTAATTTGTCAGTCGTGCCACAATATCACTCCATGAGCTTGCTTTGTGTCTTCGTCGTTTTCCTTCACTACACGGCGCTAAGGATGGGCCGATACGGATTTTCCGAATCGAAACGATACCGAGTAAGAAATTGACGTTTTTCTCCGATATCAATACTGTGACATCATTGAGTCAAATGGTCATTCAGGTGATTTGATTGGTAAAAATATAGAGCTATCTTGCACTGTTAAAGTTATGCAGCGTTCAGTGCTTTATACAAGTGTCAATGAGACAGTTAAAAGTTTAAAACTGGATGAACGACTCGATACTCAATGCTTAATGCCCGACCCCTTGCAATTCACGACCGCTGGCAATTAGCGACAATCTGTTACTCGTGTGCAATGTTTACAACTCATAACATTCTTAAAGTAAGAAATCGTGACTCGAAATTTAAAACCCTGGGTCATTTCTTTCTAGGAATTTCTTTTCAAGCGTTCAACCTCGCTGGCTTTTTATTTCAGCTGTGTTATATGCTGATCACCTGGTTGGATTTCGCGGTTTCACTTCTAGTGGATATTTAAGGTAAAATTTTTCTGTTTCTGTGCTTGTCAATTAGAGTGAAGGGCTTTTTAACCATTTAACTCCCATGAGTGACAAAGACAGAATTCTTCCCTACAATATCAATACGCTATCAGGCAGACACCTTACGGTCATTTAGGGGACTATTAGCTGATTCAATGTCAAATTCTCCCTGCTAATGAGATGTTCGGAATGAAAGGATTAACTGATATCTACACGGTTAAGAACAGCTTTTTCAATAGTTCTTATGCTGTACTGAAAATTCGCCTCAGGCCTCTTTTTCACTAAATTTTTCACGACTCTCGAACGCCTGATTTGGACTCTAATGGAAAGGCTTTTGTGCTGAAGCAAAAGCAATTCTTTTAAGGATTTAGAAAGCAGTTTTCCTGGTGTCGTTGAGAGAACTGCTTTGGGACACTACTTAATATCGGCGCCAGTATAAACAGGCCTACATTATACACTTAATGTATTGTCCCGAGGGAAACAGGTAGCTTTGTTTCCCCGAGAGTCCTGATGTTTCCCTCGACTTCATCTCGGGAAACATCAAGACTCGAGGGAAAACAAAACTAACTAGTTTTCCAAGAGACGATACATTAAGTGCTTTGTTACATATTTAGACTTTCCCTTATAAAATCATATGACAAAAACATACTGTTGTATTCGGCGCGCGAGCAACAACTGTGCATTTGTATCTCGGTCGGGAAACATTTGTGTTTGGTCAGAGGCACTTTGACCAAGAATCAACCAATCACAGTGCTCGTTTTGTTGAGTGAAAGTCTAGGTATATATTTGGCGTCTAAACATGACCTTAATATGTGACGTTATCTTTTTGTGAGAGAAAGGTTTCTCGCCAGTATCGGTTATTGTTTGCTGTTTTTCAAGACAATTTCGCAAATTAGATATTGATGATAACGGCGTCGCTATAATCACTGATGCGGAAACGGAAGAAACGAACGATGAACCATTGTGTTTTATGTGACGACTTCAATTTCTCTTAAAAGCTTTTTCTTACCTTAGAATATTTTAAACTTTTGTTTGGATTTTTTTCAAATTTGAATTTGAACATTCTAGGAGATATGAATCGTATTGGATTGACGTCAATTGAAGAATGCTGATGCATTAAATGAATCAGTCGTAATGAGTTTCCAGTAATTACTAAGCTAAAACACACACCGTAACCACCCGAATTCTTAAATACATGTGGACGCAAGGTGCCAGAAAAGAATGAAGAAAACAATTCGATATATACAATAAAGGTTAATTACACAACACATTACACAAGTGAAGAATACGAGTTTTGTAACAGATACAAATATCACCCACTACATTGATCCTGAGAGAATAAAATAATTATTTACATATCCCTAAATAAATTCTTTAGCGCTTTCTTGACAATATCATTGAACCTAAGCAAGAATGTTCTTTATGATAGCATACTAGTTATTTTTACAGGTCGGTTGGTCTTCGGAAATTACTTCCACCTAGAAAATATTTTTTTGACCTCTCAACTTGTGTTGCGTTATTTGTAAGTTGCAAATAGTTTTTAAAATGTTTAATTTATCGTTCGAGCTACCATATCACTTCACTGGCTTGCTTTGCGTCTTAGTTGTTTCGCCTCAATACACGGCACTTAGATAGGCCGATACGGATTTTCCGAATCGATACGTTACCGTGTAAGGTATTGGACGTTTTTCTTCGATATCCATATTGTGACGTCATTGAGTCAAATGGTAGTTCCAGTAATTTCATTGGTAAAAATATAGGGCTATCTTGCACTGTTAAACTACGTAGTGTTCAGTGCTTTAGAGAAGTGTCAATAAGACAATTAAAAGTTTAAAACCAGATTAAGGACTCAATGCTTCATGCTCAATGCCCGACCCCTTGTCAGGGGTTGGTCGCTGACAATTTCCTACAGTCCGTCACTCGTGTGCACTGTTGTTTATTCCTCATAACATTGTAAAAGTAAGAAATCTTGACCCGAAATCTAAAACCCTGGGTCATTTCTTTCTAGGAATTTCTTGTCAAGCGTACAACCTCGCTGGTTTTTTATTTCACCAGTGGTATATGCTGATCACCTGGTTGTATTTTGCGGTCTCACTTTTCGTGGATATTTAAGGTAAAAATTTTATGTTTTCTTTTTATGTTTCTTTCTTGTCAGTTAGAGTAAAGGGCTTCTTAATTATTTAACTCCCATGAGTGATCAAGACAGAATTTCTCCCTACCATACCAATACACTATCAAGCAGACACGTTATAGTCATTTAGAGGACTATTAGTTGATCCAATATCAAATTCTCCCAACTGACATCGTAAGAATTGTGCAGCAGAGATTAAAGAGAATTGCTAATGAGATCTTGGGAATGAAAGGATTAAGTGATCTCTACATGGTTAAGAGCGCCGAACTTTTCATCAACGAACCTTATACCTCGGTTCCAATAGTTCATATGCTCATTGAAAATTCGCCCCAAGCCTCTTTTCCACTAAAGTTTTAAGGAATCTGGAACGACTGATTTCAACTCTGATGGAAAGGCTTTTGTGCTGAAGCAAAAGCAATTCTTTTAAGGATTTAGGAAGCAGTTTTCCTGGAACTGTCGAGAGAACTGCTTTGGAACACTACTTAATATCAGCGCCTGTATAAACAGGCCTACTGATTATACACTTAATGAATGGTCCCGAGGAAAACAGTTAATTTTGTTTCCCCAAGAGTCCTTATTTTTTCCTCGACCTCTTTTCGGGAAACATCAGGACTCGAGGGAAAACAAAGCTAACTGGTAGAGAGGCATGGTACGTTATTGATCATGAACAAGTCTATGAAATCAAGTTCATAGAGAAAGATGCTTTAATTCAGGTTAGTTTATGACTTTATAGCGTGTCCAGGTTACTGTGCAGCTTAAACATCTTGCGGGAATTATCTTGTGGATTGGCCTTTTTGCTTTTCGATTTGTTCTTTAAGTTTTGTTTGCTGGTTTTTATACTCGTGATTTTTTCGTTTGTTTCTTTCCTATTTACTTTAAATGACATTTATTACCAAAGGAAATAAATTAATTTATGCATCCTGCGCCGCGACTTATCATTATCCCGGATGGGTTACATCCGGAACTTATAATAGGAGATACTTAAACATCCGAATATTTGATTTCGGGCCTCTTTTAGTTAAGCTTCGGTGCAGGGCAAACATTCCCCACCCTATTAACCCGCCCATTGTTTTCGAGCATTCTCAGATGTGCGTTGAGTCCTCATTCGATGGGTGTTTGCCCTCACTTTTGCTGGGATTAGGTTTTTATTTCCGGTTTCACTGTAATTCGATTTGGTATTAAAAATAAACGGCCACTCAACTGAGTGGCTAAATTACGGCAAATAAAGGTTGTCCGTTTAATTCTCCCAGCAAACCGTGCTCATCCCTAGCAATGCACAGTGTACAACACTTGGTTATTGGCAAGCGAGCAAAAGGCATAACTGAGTTTTACAGGAGTTTTTCTTGATTATGCTCACCGTGGTACAGAGATTACTATTATTAAAGGAACAAAACCTTGTAGCAATGATAAAACTGCAGCTATGATTTTAATAAAAGAACCTTTGAAAAGATGTAATAATTTTATATCCTTAGTCCGCAATGGGAAAGTTGTTTCAGGGATATATGGTTCTGATTGAAGATTAACGCTAAATATATCGTAGAATGCAAAAAAAAAAATCGATATTTCATTAAAAAATTGTATGTTAGGATAAATTAGGCAGAGACTTTCACTTTTACTAAAGAGACCTTCACCAGCATATCACACAATATCTCTTAATTGTTCCCTCTTCTCACTCGGAAGAGATATTATTAAACTCGGATCCGCCAGCGGACAAGAAGTGTTCTGTATATTCCATAGGTACTGAATACCTATTTCAAAGCGAAGACAATTTTAAAACACATTTTCAGAACATCAAATGCAGAGAACACCAGCGCATAGAATAAGCTTGCAGAAAAGCTACTTCAACTTTCGACTAAATATTAACATTCAAGTTCTCAATACAATATACATCAAAGGTTGGTATAAATAGTTCATTAATCTACTTGCACTTCTGACATTGTCTTAGTTACTTTGTTTTATATGTACACAAGGATATAAAACACTCTCTTCTCACAGAGCATATGTCAATTGCAAGTGAGTTTAATTGCAAATGAGTTTGATATAACTGTGTTGATTTAATCCAATTTTATGAGCCTTTTTGAAGATCTGATATATTTTATTCACCTAGCATGAGGTAAACTCAGCCCATTTACAAAAATAAAAAATTTGTCTGATTTTGATTCACAAAGATATTTCGCGCGCAAAAACATGTTTGACCTATTTCGTGGTCGTTTACTATGCCCTCGTAATGTAAAGGACGTCTTGAATAGGTAAGAAAAATAACGAAAATCAGTGGTGCTTTTGTTCTGGTTTTAGCAGACTACGACAAATCGACACATTTTAATTACTAACACACTAACAGAGGGCCTGGTTACATAAGCCGGGCTGGCTCGGTTTTACCGAGATCTTGGCGCGTTTGTAATCAACTTTGTGATTCCAAGTCAAACGAGCCAGCATGGTTAGCCGTAATCCTGGTTTTGAGATATAGAGGTCAGGGTTAGGGTTAGGGTTTTGAGATATAGAGGATTTTGAGGATGGGAGGGAGGTTCAGAAAATCAGAAAATTGGAACCATAAGAATATCATAGAACCCTAGCAAGGCCTTAGGTAAGTTTTACTGTGATACAAGCAACATCCTTCCACCCCCCTTTCCCCCCCCCCCCATTCTTGTAGGCGACAAATAATGACCATTCCTTAAAAAGCATTCACCCCCCTCTTCGAAAAAGAAAGCAAAAAAAAAAAAGGCAAAAATATTTCTCTTCGGACAATAATGTTACCATACTGTGTCGTTTATCGATTCGGGGATTTATTTCCAAGAGTTTTCTTTTCTTTTTTTTTTTTTTTCTTATATTCTTAAGATATTTCGATGCAAAATTTGCCACAGTGGTGGAACAAAAGGGTGCGAGGGCAAAAATTAGCATAGTTCTCCCGCGTGTGAGTGTTTGCTGGGCGTTCTCATCATAAAATAATTTCAGTGGTTAAATAGTTAGAAAAGTAATTGGAAGATTTGAAGTTCATAAAGCAACAAATGAACAGCTTTCCAACTTTCGGTCTTTCTTCCAAAGATGGTGATTCAGTTTAAGGCATATTTAACAAGAGAGTATTCAGGTTTATAATCTCTTGGACATAACAAACTCCTCTTCTGAGTTTTCTCGAAGAATAGCATTAAACAAATGTAACTTTATGAAATTCATTTCATTAAACGAGTAGATTTCTATAATTTCCTGACTACGCAATAAGTCACTTTCATGAGAAGGTAAACTGTCTATTGAATTATTGGGCATTTTCAAATCTGTCTTTGTTTCGCTGCAGCGGTGGCCACATGTTATCCCCATCTTAATTTGGTACCCAGATCCCACTGTGTGACTGTAACCTCTTAGCCATGAATGGTCTGGGTACGACGATTGAGATACTATATCGTACACAGACCTTTTACATTACATATTCACCATAGTATCTGGGTACAAGATTAACCCACCCTCGCATAGCTAGATACCCGTAGAACTAAGTGGGCAGAGGAAATGTCCTACCCCTAACTCCCACTTAGTGAACCAGGACGGCGCTCTGGGATTTGAACTCTTTTCTGATATAAATTTCTCTTGTGTTCCGGTAAATTTGGTTGGCTTTTATAGCGTGAGTCTATTGTATTAACCATCTCCTGATAATTACTTAAAGTTTTAATAATAGAGGCACTGTATTGAACATCACGTACTAGCTGTAGCTTTTCTCGAGTAGCAGCCTTAACAATCGTAAGGAAAACAACCGAGACGCTTTATCGGGAAAATGGGGAATTCGAGGAAACGTCCGCGTACTCATTTTAGTCACGTTTACAAGTGACGTGACCGACGAGGTTCTGGTTCCCACTTTTTTTTTCGGTTATGATGTCACGTTCGCGTCAAAGATTTGTCCGATGCTTAAGGTCTATGACGTAACGCCCCGAAAAAAGACATTTGATAAAATCACGAGATGATAATGCATTGCGCCTCCTCTGACTTTTTAGATGAACTCAATGTCCTTGCGTCGAATCCAATAGTCCCTGAAAGTCTTGAGTTGAAATGGTGAGTTAAAAGTTTTCTATTTTAGATTCCAAATATCTATTGAAACGAATGATCAAAGCATACAGTCAGCACTTTCGCTTTTGAGTAGATAGATGCGTCGATTTCTCGTTCCAAACGCCATTGTTTGTAGTTTAACGGACTGATGAAAAGTTTCTGTTGCTTAACTCACTTGGATTCATAAAATATCTAGCCAGTTGTCTGTGTAGGTAGCTATCTGAAAGTCTACCATTATCCCGACCGAAAGTTGCCGCCATCTTACGGTCGGAAAAAACGGGGCTTTATAAAATGCTTAGCACAACGCCAACAAGATTACAATCTACGCCTTCTGCTGAACACAGATTGCTGAAAAAGTGATAAGTGTACGTGACAGTAGTATTACGCACTGTATTTCGATTTCGAAGTTCGGTTCTGACAGGATCGGATCATTCACTTTAAAAACTGATCTTCATGTAAACAACAGCGCCACGATTTGGCTAGAATCCCTAATAACCACCAAAAAGCGTTGAATATGGCAGATGAGTCAACTCCGAACACCTTGGTATTAAATCCCAGTCAAGTCGATAATTACTGTACATGGGTGCCGTCCATTAACGACCCATTAATTATTTCTCGCTTTCAAGCTCTGTTTAAAATATTCTTGTCGACACAAATGATCTTGCCCGCGCTGGCGTTTTATGCGTATAGCAACAAAACCAAATGGTACGAATACAGACTCGATTAAAGCTTGTAGGTGATAACCTCAATTTAAGAGACGCTCTTAAGAGTTTTTCCTTCTGAAAGATGCTTTAGAATTAAAACATGGAAATCATTGAACAGCAGCATTAACGTTTTTGCAAAGATTCTTTCAAATTACAAACAGTCTACATCAAGGCTCTACTAGCGACATAATGATCATAATCATATTCATAAGCACGAACATAACGCTTTTACGTCGCTTATGTCTTAGTGGGAACGTCCAGAAACATAATCATAGGCGCCCTTATGATCAACATAATCATAATCATAAGAAAATGATCGACCATTTTCTTATGATAATGATTATGTCTCTGACTATGACTATGTTGCTTTTCTTTGTTGTGGGAACGCGAAAATCATAACCACATACTGAGAAACAATGACGCAACGGGATCATTGTGTTTTAGCCAATTACAGTTTAGGTCTAGTACTTTCGGGTCAGTTCATTTCAAGATGGCGGCCAGATTGAAGGAAAAGCTTGCGAGTGCAGTTGAAAACCGTTCCCACTAGAACATAAGAAGCTTATGTTTATGTTCGTGCTTATGATTATGATTACGATCGTTATGTCGCTAGTGGGAACTAGGCTTCAATAAAGTTACGGTTGTTTTTTAACATCATTTCGAATTTAAGTTACATGCTATGTCGGGTCGAGCAAATAAATTGGAAACAAGATCTAACAAGTGTAACTTTGTAGAAAGGAATATCAAATTACCGCCTGATACCCATCCAATATGATAAATTGAATTTGAAAACAATTCTTGTAGTTTGAGGCCGGCTATTATCTGTTGGTTCTCAA
This sequence comes from Stylophora pistillata, assembly GCF_964205215.1. Classification (NCBI taxonomy): domain Eukaryota; kingdom Metazoa; phylum Cnidaria; class Anthozoa; order Scleractinia; family Pocilloporidae; genus Stylophora; species Stylophora pistillata. The sequence continues at coordinate 9,854,135 of NC_142523.1, forward strand.
GACATTTTTCACAGATTATCCATCGCTGATTACGGCCTCGATAGGGTCAATGATGCGGAAATCGAATAAAGGAACGATAAACCATTGTGTTATATGTGACGAGTTCATTGAATTGCTCTTACAAACTTTTTATTCTCTTAAAATGTTTTAAATTTCAATTGTGATCTTTTGAAATTACTCTGTAACTTCTACAAGTGACGTTTAGTTCAGATATTTTTTCTTTCAATTTCAATTCGAACATTCTAAGAAACATTAATCATATTCATTTAACGTCAGTCAAAGAATGTAGATTCAATTAGGTTAAAATTAAATTTCACGCCAGGCTAGAGATGGCGAATAAACCTGACACATCACAGCTTACTCTCAAAAATTGGCAAATCCTTTTCATGACAAGCTAATCTTGATTTGTTTGAAACAAGAATTAGTGGGCTTTTTAACCTTTTTTGTCTCGCTCTTATCTGCACTTAGGATCACACGCGTTGTGTCTCTATTTCATCCCTATCCACCCACACTCGTATATTGCTGCAAAATTTTCTTTTGTGTTTCAATAAATTTGCATGACTGGGAATCACGTGATTGAAAGCAATCTATTGTATGAACCATCTTCTGCTAATTACTTGACATTGTGGTGGACATCACAAGATGAAGACGCCTCGCTGCTACTGAAATATTTCGTTGTCATTCGCGTTTCTATCGATGATTTCGGAACTGAACCACTTTTCTCCTGCTCTGTAAAAATTTAGGAACTTGACTCATCAGTTTTTGAAACTTCTTGGCCTCGATATGTTTCATAATTCTCATAACGTGTCAAGAAATCGAAAGGAACGCTTGAACAATTTTGGCAACGTACCATTACTTTGCTATAATGCAGTAGTCTTTCTGCTCGTCTGTTCGATCCAAACTGCAAATGATAAAGCCAATACATTTGATTCTTTCTTAAACTCTTGACCATTTTGTTCTTTATCATTTTTAAAGGACAAAACTGACTTTTTCACAAAAAAATATCGGAACGAATTAAGCATCATACTCTTTCGCTTCGGACTATAATTATGCTCACCGCTCTCAACTGACCGTGTTAATACAATGGAAGATTCGGTTTTTCGACCCAGTTGAGAAATTGTGCATTGCTTTCCTAATACAATAGAACCCCACTTAATGGAACCTGGTCAGTTTATTCCAATCTCCCGCTAACTCGAGCAAGATCAGATTTCCCTTCGATTTGACGCTATTTTCATCACTCCCAAGGAACTAGAGCTCGGTTGACTCGAACTAATTGTACCTTCCCTTGGCTAAAATTTACCTTAGTAACGTCGTTCGATAAACGTCTAAGTGTCAGAACATAGCTGATTAACACGTACCAACCTTTGATTCCGATGGAGGTGAACTTGGTAACATTTATGAAAACCCAACACATTGACCTAAAATTTGTAAACTAAACCTAACCTTGTTACACTGAATAAAGTTAAGGTTCCAAAAGTGACTGGTGATTATGCAAGAATTGAAAGTACATGACTCGTTACTAGTAATAATCGGGGTCATAGCAATTCAACTTTAATACTGATAGCTCAAACCTTCGCTAACTCGAAACCTTTTTCGTTTCCTTTGGGAGTTCGAGTTACCGGGATTCTTCTCTAGATTGGTAACTGAAACAGTGGTTAGATGTATAAAGTCACACAGTTAATTTATTCATCATTACTGAGGAAAGTTATATGCTCTACTGGATCAAGTGAACAAATTACAAGCAACATCTCACAAGGGCTACTTTACAAAAGTACTACTCGATGTATACTAGACAAGATCGATGGAATTCAGAGACGATTTCTGTAGACTATTGCCGGCTATTATTTGTGGTTAATTTAAGCAAAAAATCGAACAATAGACTGCTAACCCGCTGTGTTATATATGACGAGTTGAACTGCTCTTACAAGCTTTATTTTCCTTGAAATGCTTTCAATTTTAATTTTGATCATATGAAAAAAAGAGTCTATAACTTGTAAAAGTGACGTTTTGTTCGGATTTGAATCCGAGCATTATAGAAGATGTAAATCGTATACGATTGACGTCATTTGAAGAATGTTGATTCGATTACACGAATGAGTTACCAGGTGTAATACGCGATTGTGCTATTACTGTGTCCAAAGGAATGCTGGGATTGGCCGAACCAGTACCAGGGCGCTCAAGTGGCTTGTTGAATCGCACGGCTTTGATCTTTGTCGTTGCTTTTTGAGATGTAGAGCCAAAAAAGCTGTAGATTTCATGTAATTTTAGAGCGAATAAACGAAGATGTGGTTTACGGAATTTTAATGAGACAGACCTAAAGCAGTCACTTAAATTTAAATTTTAAGGCTGCACGGGTAATGAAATCAGCTGCTCCAAAATTTTATTGCCTCTTTGGTCGGTAATGCCGCCTCTTCCTGGCCAATGAGCTTTAAGCGCTCCCTTCAGTTCGAATCTATCTGGCTAACCATCGATACAAACTTCTTGAAGTTTTCTGCATTTTTTATACTCTTGTTGGTGGAGTCGTATTTCTTCCAGTCTTCTCTCTGTAGCTGGTAGACTTTCCAAAACGGAAGCACATGGATTCAGATCTTCTGCCAGACGTTTATCAGCTCTTGTAGGAAACTTTCCTAGAGGTGTTCTAGTTAGAGTACCTGCTGCGACTAAATCCTTCCCTGCGATTTTAACGTGATCTGATGTTCGAGGCATGTCTGTTTAGTCGTGCAATGGTTACTGCATCTCAAGTAAATTAGACTTTTTTGTTAATTGTTGATTTTCTTTGCCAAAACTTGCTTTAAAGGGAAACAGTTTTTGATTTCTTGTTTATTGGATGTGATCTCAGTGATTTGCATTGAGTTCATAAAACTAAATTATTGTTCCGTTCATTTGCATTTCTAGCCTGACTGCATAGAAGGCAAGTTTTGCTTTCTTTTGATTGGTTATCAGCATCTTGAGTTCAATCCACTTGAATATTGTATTGGCTACAGGCATATAATGAGTTCTGCATATTCTCGATCATTTCCTCAATTTTCCAACATGGGACCTTGACGGTCTGATGAGAAAGAAATGTCACTTCCAAGTGAAGCCCCCTTTGGTGCGATTTCCCATACACTAACAAGAGACATCGAAAGAAGGGAAAGTAAGTGCATCCTTGGCACTTGTGGGATATGGAAACGCATCCATGGGCAAGGCGGCAAGTTTGTTGGTACCGGAAGCCTTGTAAAGGGCTTCTTTCTCAAGTGTGATAAAAACATTCATTTGATCACAAGCGACAAGGTTATTACATCTCATGATTTAAGTGATTACTACTTGCATTTCAAGAAATCAAAAGGCAAAGACAAAGAACCGAAGAAACTAGTTAGCATAGTATGCGACGAAGTGATCTTCAAATCAGGCCTCGCAATTGTGCCTGTTGATCCAAACAAATTTGGCATCATTCGAAAACATAGCTCCGGTCTACTGATGTACCGTCCATTCACCATACGCAGTGAAGTAAAGGAAGACTTACGAAATTTTGAATTATACTGCCACGTCGTTGAGCCATCCGCAGATTCATTTGCCATAAGACCATACCAGGTGATGGGGATTGCAGAAGAAGAAACATATGTTGCTGACCACAATTCCAAGATAAAAAGCGCTAGCATTTTCGACATTTATGGAAAAGGCCTTGGAGCTCCAATTTCCTTTACATTCAAAGACGAGGCAGTTGCTGTTGGTGCTCTTACTATGAAGGAAAACGGGCAGATTTCTTTTGTTCTGTTTTCACAGATTGATAGGACACGGAAATTTGCAGGTTGGTAACTTTCGATTAGCTAAACGTATGTGTTTTTGTTTGTCAAGGTCTTAACGTTACCACGAAGAGGCCAAACTTTATTGTTGTTTTCATGTGTCCATGTAGGTATTTTTTTAGTTTTAGTGTTTTGGGAGTACTTTCAGATTGGAATTCACCTGTCTACCCCTGTGAATTGGGCTTGGTGGACATTTTGAATATGAATGGACATGTTGGCCTATCTCACAGTTGATTATCCAACTTGGTACTCATGGGAGGGTAGAGTCATTGTTGGACTAAAGTTCTTTTCCAACACAAGGTTCTCACTGAGTGCCGGCTGCCGGCAAAATTTACGAGATGAAGAAGCAACAATTGTCGTTTAGATTTTTGCAAACGCTCGATATATTATGACCAGCGCCTCTGAGGTTACACACTCGCAACTGTGGCTCGCTATCTTTGAGATGCTTCACCTGAATTTCAGATGGTAGTCTAATTTCCTAGTAACAACCCCAGGATCCAGGACACCACTTTCTCCAAAGAGCACCACACCTTTCTCATTCAACCGTGGCTCTGGTTTGATAACAGTGTCGGCTGAGTAATAGGAAAACATGTGTAAGGATACAGTAAAAATAATGACAACATCGGTCTTTCATTTGCATTCAGTTCCTTATACGATTGTGATTCAATCAAACCAAAATAATTGTACCTGTATTCACTTCCAAATGTGATTCTTCATTTTCTTTCTGGCTGGTAAACATTTCTGGTAATTTTTCTTGAGTGGCCAACTCCTTTGATATTTCCCACGGCCACGGGGATCTCAATTTACTCATTTTGTGTACTAAAAACCAGATGAAAGACTTGGAGGGGGAGAAAACCAGCAACGACCAGGGCAACCAGCAGAAGGAGGAGAGCAACAGCCACCAGGGAAACAAGCATTAACAGGAGAACGACAGATCAATTGTTCTGAACAAGGTAGAATCACAAAAGTAGAGATTTATGTTGCATGAAGCACATTAATGAGCACTTTTGATATGCTGTTCACGGTGACTTCCTTTTTAAGAAATTTGAAGAGCAGTGTGGAGTTTTTAATCAGTGAGGGTAATTTCCTTTTTTACAGTGAAAGAAATGGTTCTTATATTGCCGCTTGGAGATGCAGAGAAAGTTCGCATCTCCAATCGGCCATGTAATATTAAGTACTTATTGAGTAGGAGGGCTGGCCGGTTTTTTCCCCGACCTGCTCACGTCAACCCGTCTGGCCTTACACACGTCAGCTTTCACTACATCAGACTTTCTATGGAATTGTACGAGCGCGACCGGGTGGGTCGTACGTTAAAACGCATAAAGATATCACGTTTTCGCGCGGAAGCTCACCTGGTATTTCATTGGTGTTTATAAAAAGGACTTACTCGGTTAGGCCTGGATTTTGCACTGGCAGGTGGTGGTACATTTACATCAAGAAACAGCAGTGATGCAAGGCAACAAGAAGCTCTAAATCACCTAGTGGATCAGGACACATCTACTCAAGGTGTGTATTTTGGAATTATTTCTATTCAATAAATATGACGTGAAGAGGATTTAACATACCTTTCAAAACTGATGCTGTGTTTAGCCTTGAACGTTTTACCGAGATACCAGAGTTTACTTGCCTAGGTAAACATTCTCCGTGTATAAACGCCAACTGATGCCTCGGCAAATGCCGCACAAGACAAAAGAAATTTTATCATGGTAAAGGTTGTAATAACCTGTGATAAGGCATGGTTACAGTTGGTAACCAAGGTCAAGATGACATATATATCCTCTCCATGTGAAGAGGCGTTAAACACTTCACAAACACGCTTCACAGCAGCCTGAAAGTCCGCCATTTTTTTTCATACTGTTGAACTTTGGTCAGCGGATATCATTTCATAATTTATGCGAAATCGAATACCCTGTCAGCGGGACGCTAGAACACGATTACGGGATTATTGACGGCGTTTTGCAGACGTCCCTTTTCTGCGTGCAACAAAAGAAGTAGAAGACGTCTACACGCAGGAAAGGTTCGATGTTGCGTTTCATTGACATACGTAGACCCACACTTGAGGTGCGAAAACTGTAAATTTCTTGGGGGGCCAAAAGCCTAAGGTTTGTTTTTACGTGAGTTACCTCTATTGTTAGGAGTTAAAAAACATATATCACACGACGTCTCGGAACGTGACAATAACCGAAATGTTTTCCATAGTCCAATTTCTAAATAGATTTTCTCAAGAACCAGAAAGCATGCGTAGCATTTTTCCCGAAGACAGCCAATTTTCTGACAGTAAACATAAGCGGTCAAGTGAAAAGAGAAAGATTTATGCGACATTCACGAGATTGCGTGACAGTTTTTGAATTTCGCTCATAACGCCGCGCAAAAGAAGGATTTATGGGACAAAAAGCGATTGCGTGAACATTTTGAGTTCCGTCACAAAATCTATCGTATATTAACGTATTATCTACCGTATATCGCCCTTCGTCTATCGTCTATCGCCTACCACCTATCGCCCATAGTCTATCTTCTATCGTCTATCGTCTACCGTCTATCGTCTACCGTCTATCGTCTGGGTTTTATTACGTGACTCTTGTGGCGGCGTAATATTCCACTTCCCGCGTTGAGCAGATCGTGCGATTGACACGTTTACGACAAAGCGATACTTACCAGTTTTAACAATCAAGGCAGAGAACAGGAAACGAGTGGGTCCTTCTTCTTAGGGTGAACAGTCCGTGAGGTAAAATAAATACATCTTATCGCCCGGCAATGGGCAGGAAAGCCCCTTTTCTTCTTGAAACAAGCATTTTTATAGAATTTCTCGTCAGTACGTTTGATTTTATGACGTTGATAATGCAGCGGATGCGAGTGTTGACAGATCAAATTGAGTTATTTGGAAGAATGCTCCAAGTAACTTGACCTTATTAACTGTTTGCCTTGAACACAGGCTAAAACCTTTTTGGAACGCTAAAAAAGAATCTGGACTGAACTAACTAGTACAAAATTAGCCAATCAGCTAACTTTTAACTAGTTGAGTATGCTTACCATACTCAACAAGTTAAAACTGTCCAGTCATCAATCCGTAATATGACAGCTCATCAAAAACAAACTTAATGATTCAGTAGACAGTTATACTGAATGAATTTGAATTTATACTTAAGAAGTTTGCATTCAACAATTTGTTAAACCTTATTTTCGGTGTATGCGTCCAATAGTGTGAAAACGTCAGAAATGTTGAATTAAAGCTTTTGAAGGCGTGTTAAATCACGTTTAGGTCTGTTTAAACTTTCGTTCAACATCAATTCAACTTTTCCTTTGTAAGGTCTTAGTAAGGCCTTTATAAGACATTTGTAAAGCCTTTAAAAAGGCCGCCGCACAATTCCAACGATTGCTGGTCGATTGTTGGAACCGTTTAAACGGGCCTTTAAGGGCCTTTCGCAGTCGGCAACGCGTCGGAAGATTTCGATTAAAAATGAATTATATTTATCTAGTTAGAATTTCGTGAAAGCTGCATATTTACGGTTTCATGCGACGCTTCACTTTAACTTCAGCACAACGTATGTGAGCCGCCTTGGATTCCTTGTGGAAACTTTAATTATTTGCCGTTGGGCTTTTTGTCCATAGACCACGCAAATCCAAAGTTGATCGCTTTGTAGAGGACGGCTGAGAAATGTAAAAAGTGTTCAAAGGCACGTGCTGAGCTATGTTCTGCCCATTAGCTCTTTTGTTTTGCCACGTCCCCGTCGCCTTTACCGTCGTGGTTTGCGTTAACCATTTAATTGTTTTCAAACAAAATTTCTCTTTCTTATGTGTAATTGCTTTGTTATCAAAACTAAAGAAAAAGTACTTGTGTTGTACGTTGTGCAAGTTATTAGCATTTTGGCGCAATTTCCTTTGAACGCTCAAATGGTTATAATTTCCAAATATCTATTAGTTGCTTATAAAAATACAACCCCTTGATGGTAAACGTTAGAGTAATGAGGTGAATTCAAACACCAAAGTTAGCAGTGATATCTTTTTTAATCAGTCATCAGCAGAGCGACAGATTCACGCAAGAAAAAAGAAACGAAGTGACCTTCGCAAACAGCAAATATCCGGCGCGATCCATTCAACCAAAATTTCCGGGCCGAGGTTCAAATATTTCTTGGGGGTGAATGGATCGTGACGGTTCGAACGGTCTCGTTCCATTCCCCTCGCAAAAAAAAATTTCGCGCTCTCTTTTAAAATGGCGGATCTGGGATCACCAATGCTTATGTTGAAGTCTATAGATGAATAAAGGCTGATATTGTGTTGAAGTCTATAGATGACGATTTCGACTAAACTGATCTTGTGGAAGATGATGATGACATTGTTGTGTTTAGTGCCGCGAGTTGTTTTATGCGCCGAAATTTAACTGAAATAACGGGTTATTTTGAGCAAACAATTCCCCGTTATTTGGCAGATGAGTTTAGACAGCACAATGACTAAAGAAACAGTCGAGGTCCTCTCCAGAGAAATCATCCGAAAAGGGCGTATTCCATTAGGTGATCCTTCTGGAAAACCGGTGATTCCACCTCAGAAGCAAATTTTAACTTTTTTGTGGGGCATGGCTAACCAAGAACCAGCAAGGGCCATAGCCGATCGTTTAGTTGTTACAAGGAGCATCTACAACAGGGTATTCCGAAGAGTTGCTATGGCAGTTGTGGACCTTTACCATGAATATATCAATTGACCTACGGTTGAGTATCATAATGTCTCTCAGAGCGATTACCCACTTTCTTGCTAGTTCGCAGGCCTAAGTATTGACTGTTTGTTTTCTGTTCGAATTCACATCACGGGAAATAAATTACTTGAGATCAGTTAATCTTTTGAAGATGAAGGAAGATTTCCTGGAGTAATTGGGATAATAGATGGGACCCATATTAGGATCAGGGCACCTGAGAGCGACCGGAAAGCGTATATTAACCGCGAGAAATTCCACTCACTGAATGTTCAGGTACAATCAAAAAAGAGAACACCAAAACATTATGTCACTCAACTCAATTTATTTGCCACTCATCTATTAGGTAGGCATTTATCACATCTTTCCATTAGTTTACCATAAAATAAGTTATGAGCATATTCTGGATTTTCACACATACACACATCAGTAAAGTCGGTGTCATTAAGCTCGCTTACAGCTTGCTAACACTAAGTTTTCTACTATTTTCTTCGAGTTGGTGTGTGATAACAATATGCTGTTTACCGATGTTTTTGTGGGATGGCCAGGGTCTGTTCATGACTCTCGAGTGCTTCGTAATTCTATGTTGTGGAACACGAGTGGCGACAAATTCCTTGGTGATACTTACTTACAGGGGGATGGGGGATATCCATTATTAAGGTACAGTAAAACCCCAGGCTACTGAATATATCAACCCTTTGTAAAAGGACCATTTTTTTTGGCTACAAATATTAAGCTTATATTGGTGAAATTTAAAACATGTTCCTTTACATTTCTAGCCACTTTTTATCTTTAAGAAAACTTAGAAATTGACCAAAAGAAAATTTTTTTTCTTGTTGCATTGTCTTCATAAGGTTAAGTTTTTCTTCCTCTACCTTTTCGCGCTTCTCTCCATACTCCCTCAAAAATCCCAGCATCTCGGAAGCTTATGAAAGTGACTTTCTTTTTCTTTTCGTTTGCCGTCTTTGCTTCGATTCTGGGTCAACAGCTGCTTTACCTTTGACGTCCTCGGAATCCACTGAATAATTTTCAGCGTCTGAGCTGTCATCAATTGCTTGAGGTGAATGTGAACGAGCACTCGAAGACGCACTGGAGCCTGAGTTGAATGTAAAAGTTGGTCTGACAGTTGCTTTATCGCCAATGCACTACTCCATTTCCTTGTGAAAGTTCCAAGATTTATGCGCTCTGCCCGTTTGCCTGTTGTTGTCTTCTATTTCTTTTTGTTTTGTTTCCAGTTTTTTCTACTTTCTTAAGCACTGCTCCCCTATTACTTTTATATCAACGTGCTTATTGAACTCGTCAGCTATTTTGCTTAACACACCTTCCTTCCTGTTGTTTCCCTGTCCAATTAGGCCTTGAAATTTGAGATAGCTTTCGGTTAACAACCGGACGTGTCTGTCTTTCCATCGTCCAAGGGTAGGCTGAGATTGAACGTTGTCGGGACTGAAGTGACTAAACGAATGCATACTGATTAAACAAAATAAAAATGGCGGGGGGTTTTAAATGTGCTCGAAAACATAAATATTAGTGGACGTATGTACTCGTGTGGTGTTTAAGGCCCCGTCCACACGAAGACGATTGTAAACGCAAACGCTAGTAAACGCAAACTTTTTCATGCGTTCAGGCCTTCCATCCACACGAAGACCATGAAAACGCTCACCGTAAACGCATAAATTCGAAACCGCTCTCCAAAGTGGATAAATTTGAAAACGCCGTTTATGCGTCGTCGTGTGGACGGTCGTAAACGTATATTTTCGTAAACGCTTTGAAAACGCTGACGTCAGATGTCATCGCCAGTCTCTTTTATCGAGTGCGTTTCCAACATGGCGTACACACGAGTGTTGAGCTGTGTCGTGCTTGCGCTTCTTTCAAGCATAATTGCGAGCATTCAATTGAATCATGTAATAATTGATATACAGGAAAACTACAAAAGAAGAAGACTAAACCTCTCAAGATTGTTATCCACAACTACAAGCAGTTTTACTCGAGTAAAACGACTTAGATGCAGACGTGAGAGCAAAGAGAGAAGATTCTGGACCAGACCAGGTCGACATTTTTCTCCTCTCTCGATCACAACAAACGCACGTGGTGACTTTACAACATGGGCGCTAACACTTGATAACAAGGCGCTGAAGCAAAGATGCGCGTTCGATGTATGACATCGTTTAATGCGTTTACGAGCGTTTTCGTGTGGACGGGTGAAAACGCTACGTAAACGATGATCGTTTTCGTGTGGACGGCGATAAAAATATGCGTTTACTAGCGTTTGCGCTTACAATCGTCTTCGTGTGGACGGGGCCTTAGTCATGATCGCTTACGGTCTCAATCAGTATGACGGAATGAAAGCGCCGGAGTCCATGGAGATTGCATCATAAGATTGACTTAAATTCAGCCGCAATATATCTTTATTTCATATTACTGCCGTGGTTTTTGTTGAAGTTCCTTGTTCTTACATTGTCAAACAATTTCTCTTTCTCAAGCGTGATTGCTTTGTTATCAAAACAAACAAAAAAGTACTTGTGTTGTACAGGTATTAGCATTTCGGCGCAATTTCCTTTGTGGCGTAAAAATTGGATACGGTCACAATGACAAAAACAATATATCTATATGGACGCTCAAAAGGTTATAATTTCTTAATATCTACAATCCCTTATTGGCAAACTTCAGAGCAATGAGATGGATCCGTAAACCAAAGTTTGAGGACATCGCATATATTTCTTTTTTAATCAGTCATCGCAGAGTGACAGATATAGGTACGAAAAATGAAACGACACAATTTTCGTTTAAGGCCGCTCAACAGTTAGTCTTACATCCAAAAAACGAAGGTTACAATGAATTATCAACACTTACCGCTCCGTTGATAGTGCGCCGTAAGTTCGAAATAAAACCGACTTCCATCAACGAGTACCTTAGTGAACCCCATAGTTAATAATCATGGTACCGACATGATCTTCGCAAACGGTGAGTATCAATTTCCAGATGTATGATATATAGCAAGACGTTTACAGATGACACTTCGTCGATAGGGATCAAGATCCTCAAACGAAAAAACGAACCTTCTTCGAACGCTTCGGGCGAACACATAGCTTTAATTAAGCGTAAACTTTATATCTTCCCACCGAAAACCTCTCGGCAGAGAGAAAATTAGTGAGTTTCGTCAAAGCGAAAACTGTGATGCTAGGATATAAAATACAAACAGAAATTTGAATGCTTATGTGATCACGCTTCTAATATGAATCAGTTGAGGAATTTCAACGCGACTGACTCTATTCAAAACATACAATCCAATACGCATTTCATGGACTCTGAGTTTCATTCCTGTGAGATTAAGTGAAGGCAAACAAGAAACCTGGTTGACAGATGACCTTTGACAGATCACGATCATTTTCAATTTTATTCGTATAAATTTGTGAATGAATGAAAACCGAGATGTCCATGTTATTTTCAAATTAACACTGAACTTTATTCAGCTGTAAAATTAACCCAACGAGATTTGTCCTTCCTGCAAAATCGAACAGTCCACTTACTGAAGAAAGCATTGATTATAATCACAAAGCAAACATAGTAAAGCAGGAAGCGTGACTCCTTGATCCTGTATCGTAAACCGACATTACTATTGCACGCGTCGGGTGAACATGTAGTTTAAATTTGGCACACAATTTGACACCAAACATCACAGCAACAGGATTTCCACCCCCGAAAGCAACAACTTGGTCAAGCTACAAATATCTTACTGCGACATAATTTTAATTGTACGTTTGCTAGCTTCTCGATTAGTTCAAGCGCTGATACATATTAGAATGGTTCACGCAACTCCCTCTATTCAAAACCTGCCGTCTATCGATTGTCTCAACTGGCTACGATTAACTAGTGTAGAAGACTGAAATTTCTATAAATACATAGAAAAATGGAACATAACCGGAAATGATTTAATTTATCAGTTATATATATCATATACAAGACCGGATTCTTTCTAAACCAAAGTCTGAGAATTGTAACTCAATTTAGTTGATATTATTGCTCGTGCAATTACCCCGATAACTTTATTCGGGTCTTGTAATTAATTCAGATTTTTTTGACTTGCCTTTTCAAACCGTATGTCTGAGAATTTCCGGTTTCAAAAGCAATAGTAATTGATTTGAACATAATGACTGAATACATGCCTCCTCTGAGAATAACATTAATTACATTACAAGGAGTTTGATTAAATTTATTTCCGCCTTTTACAGCAGAACTAAAGTCAAAGCTATAATGCAAACAACATGGATATCTGCGTTTTCGTTCGTTCACAATTACAGATCAAAGTACCGTATTGATAAGGATCGGTGGTTTGAGCTCAAATATTAAAAGTAAAAAGGTACCTGACTTCATTAACATTCAAATTTTCATTCGTAACGCATGTCGCAATATTTAACAATTATTTGCCGAAGGCGAGGTGAATATCGTCGAATAATCCCGGAGACGAAGTCGAGGGGATTATTCGACAATATTCACCAAACCTGAGGCGAATAATTGTTTTAGTATAATTTCAGAGTTGAACAACACAGAAATTTCTAAAATCATAACATTTTAGTAACATTTATTAACATTTTATTTTAACATTTTATATAAACTGCGTGGAGCAGTTTATATAGCGTCATACAAGGAACCGCTCGACCAATCAGATTGCTGGAAACTCTTTGCTCAGCTCTGAAATTATACTAAATATATATATAATATTTTTTCGCTTTGACGAAACTCATTAGTTCCTTCTCTACCAAGAGGTTTTCTATGGGAAGAAATCAGGCTCATGTTCAAAACTAGGTGTTTATGCGATGCGGCCATGTAAAGTTTATTAGGGAGAGTAGTGTCTCTGCTTAAAGATTTTTGTATTGGCTTAGTTGATTGTTTGTGTTAACATGAAATATAAATCTATTACGGCTGAGTTTAAGTCGATTTTTTAATACCGTATCTACATGGATTCCGGAGTTTTCGTTCCTTCATAAATTGAGACCGGGAACTGGTGCAGGTATTCAATTCAAAATTAATCTCTATCGGCGAAACGTGTTCTGTAAAACTTTAATCTGTTTTATCCAACGCAGCTAGAAATTGATATTTGTCGTTTGAGAAGGTCAGCTCGTTTCTTTTTTCACGTCTGAATATGTCGCTTTGCGATGATCAATTAAAAAAATGTATACACGTTGTCTGCTAACTTTGGTGTTTGAATCCATCTCATTGCTCTGAAATTTTCCAAAAGGGGTTGTAGAAGCAACTAGTACTTTACTTATCCCTTTTCATTCCCTGCGGAGCATATGCTAAAAAAAAAAATAAATAAGCAACTAGCAGATATCTAAAAATTATAACATTTTGAGCTAAGAAATTGCGCCTATATCCAACCAGTAACTTGTTCAACACAAGAACCAGTTTTGTTGTTGTTGTTGTTGTTTTTTTTTTATATAGCAAAGGAATTACGTTTTAAGAGAGAGAAATATTGTTTGAAAATGTCAAATTAGGCACTTTAACGCAAACCGAGACGGAAACGGTGAAGAGGACGTGGCAAAACAAAAGATCTAACTAGCAGAACATAGCTCAGCACGTGCCTTTGAAAACTCTGCATATTTCTCGACTGTCCTCTGCAAAACAAACAACTTTTGATTTACGTGTTCTGTGGGAAAAAAAGCCCAACGGCAAATTATCTAACTTTCCATTTGGAATCCAAGGCGGCTCGCATATGTTGTGCTGAAATTAAAGTGAAGCGTCGCATAAAACCGTGAACACATTCAGCCATTCGTGAAGTTTTCTAACGGCCGATCGCACTAGGGACAAAAATTGTTTATTTCGACTAAGTTTCGAAGTGCGGATGGTTGAATGAATGAATGAATGAAATCTTTATTAAAAACACGGTAAAAATATCAGTATGACAATAGAAAACAAAGAAGAAATTCCTCTTAAGTAAAATTTTCTATTGACTGGTTTACATATTTGCCGTGTGGGAGCCCAATACAGAGAGCCATTTATCAATTCTTCTCTTGAAGATGCTAAGAGATTTTGTAGCGCGAATATCCTCAGGAAGATCGTTCCAAACAGAAGCTCCGTTATAGCTGAAGCTCCGCTTCAGGAGGTCAGTTCCTGGTTTCGGCAAGTGCAACCTTTGGCTTACGCCACGAAGATCAAAGTATAAGGTTCTCGGAGTGAACATGTTACAAAGATGATTTGGGACGAGCTTATTAACGCATTTATACATTAAATTTGCCGTTTGCTTCGTCCTTCTTACTGATAAGTTATCCCAGTCGAAAGAGTTGAGGAGATAACTAGAGTTCGTATTATAACTTGATTTGGCAATAACTCTGTCCTCGTGATTTTGAATTTTTTGTAATTTCTCACTCAGCTGTTGGGACAAGCCGTCCCAAACAACACTGCAGTAATCAAAATGTGGTTCGATAAGACCTTTGTATATTTTAATAGCGGTGTGCATTGAAACAAAAGGTCTAATTCGCTTCAGTGCACCGATACTGGAAGAGACTTTTTTTGAGATGCGTGTATGTGCTCCTTCCAGGATAGGTTTTCATTTATGTTCAGTCTGAGAGCTTTGCAATGAGCTGCTTGGTTTATTTTGACGCCCTCTACATGAACATTTATTGCCTTGTCATTTAAATACTGCAATTTATTTTTGACGCGAGCTAATGACGATGAACATATTTTTTTGCCACATTGAGGCTTAACTTGTTTGCTCTGAGCCAGAGATTAATGCTTCTCAGTTCAGTATTGATTTGGGTCTCAAGACCATGCATGTCAGATGCAGCAAAGGTGACATTCGTGTCATCAGCGTACATTCTAGGAGAGCCTAGGCTCAAGCAATTTGGTAAGTCATTTATATAGATCAAGAAAAGTAAAGGACCATTTATTCATCCGTGTGGAACTCCACAATTTAGAGAGCTTGCACTGGAAAGGTGATTGTTTACATTGCATCGTTGTAGACGATTTGTTAGGTAAGACTTCAACCGTTTCAGTGCATCTTGATCCCCCCCCCCTCCCATATTTCGCACGTTTTTGCAAAATGATTTCGTGATCTATGGTGTCAAAGGCTTTCTTTAAATCAATGAAAATTACACCATTGAGTAGACTTTTGTCAACATTGACACACCAACTGTTGCTCGTCTCCAACAGGGCAATGAGCGTACTATGTAGGGGGCGAAACCCAGACTGGCAACTTGTTAATAAATCATATTTCACATTGTCAAGTGGATCAATGTCTACAGTTGTAATTTCACAGGCTAGAGTCTGACCAATACTAGTAAAATGGTTGTTAAACGCCTCTGCCATGTCTTCAGGTGAAGTAAAGACTTGATGCCCTGATTGAATCTGAGAGACTTTAGTAGATTTGCATTGGTGACGTACATTGAAGTTCATTGATTAACCGCCATGTTTTACATGGATCGCATTTACTTGCGTCCAGCTTCTCCGAAAAATATTTGCGTTTGGCTCTTTTAATTGAGTTATTTACCTTGTTTCTTGCGTCTTTGAATTCTTTCAAAATCAGGGGTCATTTGTTGGTGTACCTTTCTGTTTTAGAAAATCTCTTTTGTAAATTTCACGTAGCAACTCACTTGTAATCCATGGAGATCTATTATTTCTAATTCTTTTTGTTTTCAATGGTGCGTGCTTATCAATAACACCCATCAGAAGGTGATTCCGAGCGTTCCACATTTCATTTGGGTTATTGAGCATGGGAACGGAGTTCCATTCAATCGTACGAAGATCACATAAAAATTCGTCTTCGTTAAAATTCTTGAGCTGTCTCACTTCAGCTGTGTTATGAACAAAAGAGCGGAAATGTGAAATTTTGCGTGTCAGGAAAATGGCACAGTGGTCGCTGATACCAATGTCAACAACACTTGAATTAGATATTTTATCTGGAGAATTGGTTGAGCATAAATCGATGAAGGTACGCGAGTATTGCGTTACTCGAGTAGGTACAGTGATCATATGAGTCAGACCATAGATATCCATAATGTTCAATAGGTGGGAAGAGTTACTCAGTAACACTATCTGGAAATAAATCACAATTTAGGTCACCCAGCAGATATAATTCCAAATTCTCAGCATCAATCTTATCAACAACCCTCTCAAAGACCGTGAAGAGGTCAGGAGATAACTTTGGGGGTCTGTACCAAGTATACACCAGGAACAGTTTTGATCAGGGTCTCGAGACCTCAATGATAAGGCATTCAATATCACTCGAACTTAGGTCGCCACAGATTTGAAATTTGATGTTACTTCGTACGTAAATACAGACACCACCACCATGTCTGCCGTTATTTTCACGGTCCTTGCGAGCCACGTCATAACCAGGTAAATGCACTTCATTGTCTTTGATGGTTGAGTCGAGTTTCGTTTCATTTATGGCTAAAATATCAACTCCCTTGGACTGACTCATAAAGATACGTAAATCATACATGTGAGACACTAAACTATTTATATTTAAACATGCCATGACCAAACCACGTCCAAAAACTGACTTTCCGTAGGTGTTTTGTGAAGCTTGACCGAAATCCAGGGAATCTGGAGAGAGCGTTAACCTCCCACCAATGTGCCTCGGGTTCGATTCCCGGACCCGGCGTCATAAGTGGATTGAGTTTGTTGGTTCTCTACTCTGCTCCGAGAGGTTTTTCTCCGGGTACTCACGTTTTCCCCTCTACTCAAAAACCATCATCATTTGAATTTATCTAATTCAGAGTTTATTTGGATTTACACACGACCCCACAAGCTGTTCAGCTTTAAACATAATCGTGTCTAAATAAAGGTTTTATTATTATTAATATTATCATTATTAACTGTAGATTTCGGAGAATCAGGAATCTGAACGGGCTCCCAAACGGCAAAAACCTAATGTATATGTTTACAAAAATTCTGTGCTAGAAGAACAGATCCTGACTTAGACAGATGTAATCCGCCCCGATTTAAGTGAGTTTGATTAATGCTGTTATGTTCGATAAAATTCCAGTGATTCTGTCGGCAGAATTTCTTGAGGATTTTGTTCACACTTGAGACTTTTCCGTCTTTATCATCTGCTATCGTGATCAATCCCGATATTGCCAAATTAGTTTCTGGTGCGTCACCTTCAATTTGAAGAGCCAAGCTGACAATACTTTCCGTGGTAAGTCTAGGTTCCTGGGTATTTAGGTCGTTTGTTCCGATATGAAGGACAACATCATCAGGTTTCTTTCTTAGAAGAGGTTTAAAAAAATCTTCCATATCTTCAATGTTTGCTCCTGGAAAAGACTGACTTGACGATCACCTTGTTGCTTCTAGAAATGCTCCAGCCACAAATATGTTAGATTATCGAATCACCTGCAATAACGGTTACTGGTTTTCCTACATGCTTGTTGTTGTTTTTAGCACCGGAATGTGAATCCTCTGAATTTGATGACAACTTGGTGCTCCTCGAGTGTCTTCTGTTATGCCGCGTGTTTTGTTGAGTTGTCCAACCACCTTGTTCAGCGTCAGGGTCAGTAGAGCCAGGTTGTGAAGGAAGATCACTCTCTTAGGGAGCATTTATTTCTTTCGTCATGATTTGAAGAGCGGTTCTGTAAGAATCTCTCTCCTCGGAGATATCTTTAAGCATGTTGTTTTGCTCTCTGAGCTGATTCTTTTGTTGTAGGGTGTGAATTTCCTGATTACCATTCCTTTCCTTTTCGATTTCTTTGAACCGATGAGGTTCAACAAGTTTTTCACGAAAGGCTTTGATTTCGGACTAGATATTCTTCATTTCGTCAGGGAAAACAGAGAAAGGCATAGTTTTAAGGGGAAAAAACTCCGTCTCCAGGTTGTCGGCGGACGTCGATTTGGCTCCTTGTGAACTGCCATTATGGTGGGGGAGGACAAAGAATCGCATTTGGTTTGTCGCGACTTGAGAAATTTTGGCCGAGGCGGACAAATTTTCAAACGCACTGCCGACAAAACTTGTCCCGGGTACAACCGTGTCAAAATCGATTAAATAAAAAAAAAACCGTGATCAACTTGTCGATCATTGCCAGTGTGGTAATTGAACTGAGTTTAGTTTAACAAAAGCAGTAATTGTCTTTCGTTGCGAAACTCGGGGATTTTACCACTTCAAGCAACTTAAGAGCAAATGTGGCCAAAAATTGAATACTTTCGAAACATCGTGGCAACAGCTAAAAAAATCGATTCGGCTCAAGTCAAGTCAGATGGGCCTTACAATGAAAAAACCACTGCATACTTCGTTTCGCTGAATATCAATTTATTTTCGAGAAAATCGATGATAACTGGATTCCACAAATTGCTTCTTTAGAAGCTCAAAATGTTTTAGACAGATCTCGGAACGTCGCACCACGAAGTGAAAACACTTGGACCGATGAAAAGTACCAAATCTTGAAAAACAACATGAAAACATATGTTGGCAGCTATTCGTGTAAAGTTTTTGTAAACTCAATCTAATTGAATTTATCCGACCTTCATCTAGCTTGAATAAAAATAGGTCAGAAGTAATCAACTATTTAACTATGTGGTAGATAAAATTATCGACTGAAAGACTGACTTTTGGAAGGCAAAGTGTAGTTCTTTTCAACCTCCAAAGGATTTTTTGGGGAAATGATTCAGTGCGATTTCATTAACTTTTCAAGTTGGATAAAATGTGCTGATTTGACAGTGCCGTAAGTTAGTCGAAAATGTACACATCCACACGATTGTTTCGCATTTCACATCCAAACTGCAGCTTTTTCAATATAATATCCTCTCACTTTCCAAGTTGCTGTCTCACAGTAGAGGATTGCAGTCCTAAAATTGTTGCATTGCTCTCACAGTAGCGATATAACTCCAAAGAATAGTGAACACCTCCTGATAGTAATTGTTTACAAAGCGTATCTCGGGGTTTCTTTATACCCATTTCGTTGAAAGGGAGGCTGTAATTACTTCAAGAGATCTTTGTTTAGATATAAGTCTTCAAACTGAACCACGAACCAAATGTAAGCGGAAAGTTACCGAAATGCATTTCACCGCTTTTAAAGAGACTACCTCTCAATGATGTTTAGAACGAGGGAGACGCACTGAAATGGACACAGGAGCTGTGTTCAAACGCTAATAGTGTATAACAACATTTCGTTTCTCTGAATTTCTGATCTGGGTGAATTACGGAGAGTTATCCACTTATTTTAAGTAATATTGGCCATTTTTACCCCAAATTACTTGAAAACTAAGCTGACGTACTTCAAATGAGGATGTAAAAGTTTTTCGTTTTCTTTCTTAAATGGAAGGCTCTTTTGGCTGTTGAGGATTCCTTTTTACTTCCTTTTCTATAAATTCACTCTATATCTCAAAGAAAATTATAATTAAGAACTTGTAGAAACTTTGAGAAAAAGTATTTATAATATAGTATCTTCTGTTTTGGTCCTCCTTAAATCACGGGTAGGGTGGTATTTATGATCTTCTGTTCATTCATCCGTTTGTTCACTTAGGTTATGTTGAGTTAATTGCTCACCTTCAGCAGATGCAACTCGATGCAAGCAAAGTCAATGACAAGACAGACAAGAAAGACCTAAGAATTGAGTTGAACAAAATTGCTTCAGACAATGGCTTCAGAATTGTTGACAATGAAGGATCAGGAAATTGCATGTTCTATGCTTTGTCAGATCAACTGGAAATTGCTATGAGAATCAAAATCAAGCATGACGAATTAAGACAAATACTGGTCCAGTACCTCAGAGAAAACCCTAAACTAGTAAGTCGATGTCTTACACTCTATGTTAAGCATAGGAGCACCATAAAGATTAGCTCCACATGTGGGCCAATTGGCCAACACATCACTACTCCTCCTGCAGGGGATAATAAGGATCATAAATACCCTGAAATCAGCGTTTAGTATAAACTACACCACGCGCTCGTCGGTAAGTGATTAGCAAGTACCATTCACCGTCTTCTCGTATATACGTAAATAATTGACTACTTCAGTGTCGGTGAAAGTGGTGGATAATTACCTTACCCCTTTGCCTCGTTACATACCCACCCCTATTCACCTTTATTTCGGAGAGTAACTGTTTAATATTTCTGGATTACTCATGAAAACACACTGTGTTGTTCAAGTCTTTTAGTATAGATGATGTCCGTGTCACGGATCAATTCAGACCTCCTTGTGAAAATAAGAGGGCTCTGTCTTGTGGAGAAAGCGGCCAACCCAAGGTTTTTAAAAGGAATTCGCACTTAAATCTCCCCTAGACGAGACAATCCTAATTGGATAACGTTGACTCTATATATGGTCGACACTAGGAAGTCGATGTTTCAGAAGGGCAAATTTAGGAGTCGAGACTGCTACATCCAATGTAGATCCTTGATATGAATATATGAACTTCATATATTCATTGTATCTGATTTATCTTCACGGGTTTATTACGAATCAACTTAACGGCCTGCTCCCAGTTGGCTTGTTAGCTCAATTAGTAGAGCGCTTCACTAGTATTGCAGAGGTCAGTGGTTCGAATCCCGTAAAGGCCTGATTTTTTTCAGGTCTGATTCTCGCTATTGCATAAATAGCGCTCTCTACTGCGAGGATCGTGCATAGGATAGATACTTTTTTTTTTTTTTTTTTGATAGATAGATAGTTTATTACCAAATAAAATACATTGCAGCCGTAGGCTGAATTGTGTGCTTTTCACAATCTTTGATTATATAAGACTATATAAGACAACCAATTACAAAAATGCTAAGATCTAAATAAAATTACTAATATAACAACTATAACTAATATACAGCAGTGGAATAGCTAAAAATTAGGGTTAGCATACGCGCACATAGCCGGGATAAATGAAGATTTAAAACGATTAGTGCGAAAGCACGGCATGTTAAAAACGCACCGGTGTCTAGTATTGTAAGCTGAAAGATGCCTATCTGGCAGCAAATTATATATTTGTAAGATGGATTTGAGACAGACAAAAACAGATCCGTACATAATTTAATGCGTCTGTCGTAGAGCGAAGCTAAACCGTGCCTTTCTTAAGAGTCATGGTATGACAGTTCTGGTGAAATGATGGATAATGCGCGTCTTTGGACCCTTTCAATGTCATCACTAAGATACGCAGGTAACGCATGATGGAATATTTGTGCGCAGTATTCCAGAACAGGACGTATAGTTGTACAATAAAAATTAATGTCATCCGCTGGAACGCGGGCTCTCTTCAGGAGGACTAAAAAGTATAATCGTTTGTCTGTTCTTTTTATAACATCGTTAATGTGGATGTTCCACTTAAGGTTACACGAGATAGTCACGCCTAAGATCCTAGCCGACTCTACCGTCTCTAATTCTTTGCCATCTACCAAGAGGGGAGTGAAATGGTGTTTCTGCCTTTTGTAGTCGATGACCATAACTTTGCATTTGTCAGCGTTAAGCTGCATCTTCTGTGCTTTGGACCAATCCTCCACCACTTTAACAGCGGTTTGGGCGTCACCTAATGCGTTACGCGGGACGATCTCTGCCACCGTCGTGTCATCAACGTACTTCTAAGATTGAACCTGGGGAATTCTTAGATCGTTTATCATTAGCAAGAAGAGCCATGGCCCCCGTTTTGTCTCCTGAGGTACACCAGCTGGTACGGGGCCTCACTCAGAGAAACAATCAGCAGATAATTTTTACGCGTTGGTAGCGATGCACTAAGAAGTCGACTACCCAACGTGCTACACCCCGAGGGATATCAAGACTGTAAATTTTGTGAGTGAGCAGTTGATGGTCAATGTAGCCAAAAGCTTTGCGGTAGTCAAACAAGACCACCCTGACTGCAGATCGCGTGCCATCAGTTGCGCGCGTTCAGTGATGGAGCATGGACGTCAAAGCTAGGGCCGTGGAGGATCTCGGTAAGGCTCAAAACTGGTCAGGATCGATAATTTTCAACAATAATTTTCCCGGCTGTGGTATATTCGTGTGCGGCGATTTTAATCGGTTGAGCCTTAGCCGCCTCACATCGCAGTTCAAGTTGAAGCAAATTATTGATAAGCCAACGAGAGGCGATAAGATACTGGACCTCGTTTTGACCAACTTGTCACATACGTATGACGAGAACGCTGTTTACACCCTGCCACCGTTTGGTCTTTCAGATAATAACGTGGTCGTCGTCCGCAATAAAAAGAGGCCATCCCGCGCTGGGCCTAGCAGCAAGTTAATTTCGAGGCGTGACACACGTGCTGGTAGGAAAGCCGAACTAGGACGGTTCTTTGCAGCCGTTGATTGGTCCATTTTGGATTCTGCTCCTAACAATGATGATCGCTCTAGACAACTGTGTGACATCATCACTGCAGGACTGGACGCTATCATGCCCGCAGTGAAATCTAAGGTTCATCTTAATTACCCTCCGTGGATTACTCCTGAATTTAAGACTCTAATCGCCAGGCGTCAGCAAGCTCTTATGTCAGGGGATTTAGCCAGCTTCCGTCGCCTTCGAAATACTATTAACCGGGAGCGGAAAACTTTTCGTGAGAGGTTTTTAGCTTCTAAAGTTGAACATCTAAAGAACACCAAGCCCTCCCAATGATGGGGGGAGATCAAGCGTATCGCTGGGATGACCCCTGCATCATACGTAGATCCTTGTGTTCATTGCTCTGATTGGTTATTGTCCGTTCTTACTGTTGTTTAGTATCTCTTTGTTATTTTCTCATTCGATGACTCCTTCCAACGTTCTCAACCTGGTCTAGTGTACCATTAACTTTGCACTAAGTTTCGTTCTCTGTTTTACTCTTCTCACAGCCGAATGGAACAAATCTGTTTCATTTCGTTCATCAATCATGGGCTGATTACTTAACGTACATGAAGCGAGATGGCGCTTGGGGTGACCATGTTATCCTATGGGCCGCAGCAAACCGCTACAAAACTTGCATTCGTGTGGTCAGCAGTCTTGGCGCTACTCACGATGTTATCTTACGGCCACAATGTCCTGTTGACAAAAGCAGGACACTTGTGTTGGGACACATTCATGAAGTACACTATGTCAGCCTTCACTCCACACAAGGTACAATTCTTTACATTACACCCAGTAAATGAAGTGTGAGTTTATAATGATATTTTTTGTAAGTATCTAAATCACCTAGAAGGGAGGGGGTGGCTCTATCGTTCTCTGGTTTAGCCGCCGTCAAATGATCACTGCCAATATGAAGTCTCATAGCAACACTGGAAGCGCTTCGCTAAGTTTGCTCAGTAGAGCTTGAGGACAGTAATACAAGCTAACAAAGAAAATACCATTACAGGCTCTTAAAGGGTTATTGTTGACTTTTTTCCCGTGAGTGTACAAGTTTTGTCATTTAAATCGTGAATTTAACAATGTACTGTCTTGTGAAAGTGTTTGTTCGTAATTTCACCAAATACAATTCGGGACGAGTGCGGCTGACCGCCATATTTACTTCCGCGCGTGTCAAAACAAACCAAAACGTACGCCGTTTTTTCTGTAGGCTTTGAACAAATCGGCCCCATTAAGGGGGGTTTTATTCATGTTTCATGTAGGTTTATACCTGTTGCTATTTGGGGCGAATTAGAACCTATAGGTCATTTTTCTCCTCAATCCTTGTAAGTTTGAAGTTGTCGTTGTATTAAATAGTGGTGAGCCACGATCACATACTTATCTTGTCTGCTAGTGTTGTAAAGACCTTCGTAAGAGCCAAAGATTCTACTTAATTGGCTTGCTGGCTTCTGTTTATATTTTTGCTTGTAGCCCTATATTTCAAAACACTCTCGCTACTCCTGTGATCAATTTTTCCGGGCTTGTATTGCAAATTGCTGTTATGGCCAGGTGTTGACTTGTTTCATAATCCTTTAAGAGGACATGTGGCGAAAACACGAACGGTTTCGAAATGTGGCAACAGCCAAAAAATCGATTCGGCTCACTTTTTCAAGTTAGGTGGGCCTAACAGTGGAACAAACCACTGTATACTTCGTTTCGCTGAATATCGATTTATTTTCGGGAAAATCGATAATAACTGAATTCCGCCAAAATGCCGCTTTAGAAGCTCAAAATTTCAGACGAACAGAGGGTCGCGCCACCAATTGAAAACACTTGGACCGATAAAAAGCACCGAATCTTGAAAAACAAAATTCAAATCTAGGTTCTTGATTGTTTGCATTTATACACAATCTAATTGAATTTATCCGACCTTGTAATGTAATGTAATGTAATGTAGAACCTTATTGATACACGGAGAATCCTCAGTTAAGCTAAAGGTAAAAACTAAAACTTTTACAACTGTTTTACATGATTGCCGTGTGGGAATCCGATATCTCAGATACCTTCTTAATACCCCGTTTAAACAGCTCTATAGAAACAATGCCTTTCAAATCTTGGAACAAGTTATTCCACAAACAAGCCCCGCTGTAACAAAAGCTTCGTTTCAAGTAATTAGTGTTTGGTTTGGGCAGCGAGAGTTTTCCCTCAAGATTTCTTAATATATAATAATTAACGTGGCGTTGAGTGAAAAGACATTAAAGATATTCTGGGGCAGGTTCATTCAATGTTTTCTACATAATTAAAGCGTTCTGTTTTGTACGACGAAGATACAGCTTCTTCCACTTAAGCATCGCTAGAAATCAAAAGGTGATTTAGCTATTACTCTGGCTGCGCGATTTTGTAATTTTTTATTATTTGTCACTCAAATAGCCACTCATACAATCCCAGACAGGGCTGCAATAATCAATAATCAATGCAATAATAAACCTTCTTCTAACTATGTTAAAATTGGTCAAAAGTAACCGGTTATTCAACTATGTGCTAAACAAAGTAATCGACTGAAAATCTGGCTTTTGGAAGGCAAAGTGTAGTTCCTTTAAACAAACACTATCGGGACGTGTGGACTATCCTTCCAAGTTGTATCGCTAGCGTGAGAGCGATCGATGCAACATTTTCAGGAACGCAGTCCTCAACTATGATACATCAACATGGAGGGTAAGTAATTTATTAGTGGTGCTAACTTATTTTGCAAACATAAAAATCTCACTTCTCTATAGGCAAGTATTAATAATGAACTCTCTAATGTTAATTCCTGGCTTTGCGCAAATAAACTTTCCCTCAATATAGAAAAGACTAGTTTTGTAACTTTTCATCCTCCCCAATGGAAAGTAACATTCAACTTCAGTTTAACTTTAAATGGGAACAAATGTAACAGGATTCCTGTATTAAACATTTAGGAATTTTGATTGATACAAATTTATCCTGGAAACCTCATATTGCGTGTATTGTAAAGAAAATTAAAGGAAGTGTATGGATCTTGTCTAAGCTTCGCCATTATGTGAATATTGATATTCAGACTAGTCTCTACTACTCTTTAATCCACCCATTTCTGATTTATGGTATAATTATCTGGGGTAATACATATTCAACTACTCTTCAGCCTTTATACATTTTACAGAAAAAAGCAGTGCAAATCATGACTTTTTCTTCATTTGATGAACATTCAACTCCGCTGTTTAGGTTGTTGGCAATTATTAAGCTCTCTGATCTTGTTACATTTCATATTGCGCTTTTTATGCATAAATTTCATAACAAATTATTACCTTCCTAATTTGATAGCTTCTTTAATTCAGTACTTAGTATCCATAACTACAATACACGAGGTGCAGCAAATCAATCTTATTACCTGCCTCGAGCAAGAACAAACTATGAAATTTTTAATATTCGCTTTCAAGGACCAAAGGTATGGAACTCTCTTGGGCAAGAAATAAAGTCAATCCCTTTCAGTAAATTAAAAAAAAAAATTATAAATGAATTTCTGTGTCAATATTAATGTCACCCTGGTTTTTTGCTTTCACCAGAGTAATCAGATTCTTCCTAGCTATTCCAGTGATTTATTTGTTGCCCT